>NC_091991.1:4601574-4755740 GCF_044704955.1 Pristiophorus japonicus | reverse complement strand
AACACCACATGCCATTGAATGTCTTGTGTAGAGATTTCTATCACTCTCTCTCTCTGTTTGTGCCACAGGTTACTGGAGTCGTAGGTCGGGCTGAGCTTTTGTCCTCTGTTTTCTTTTCTGGCAGCGTTTTTGTCCTACACCAAGTCTAAAGGTCCCAACAATTCCATCGGTAACGTACATTCCTTTTCCCTAACAGCTACTAAAGTCTGTGTGTCTGGAATGTGAGCACAAATTCGTTTAGCGACCAGTGTATAACTGTTGGTTTTCAAGAACAAATGTCCCGTTTTCTCACTTGGACAGCTTTATGACTGCTTGGCTTAATGCGGGTTTGTATTAGTACTTGAAATGGCAAATGAGCAGGGACAGGATCTGTCTCCGCTCTTCAGCAAACTGAGTCCCTGAATGAGCTGGAAAGATCATTGCAGTCAGCAATCGCAAAAGGTCAGTCCCAAATAGCCAGCCCTGTGTCAAGCTGCTCGTAAGGTCATATATAATATCGCACAGAAGGAAGCCACTCGGCCCATCATGCCAGTGGCCGGCTCCTTTGTAGAGCTATCCAATTAGTCCCCACTCTCCCCTGCTTGTTCCCGAATAGCCTGTGAATTTCTTCCCTTCAAGTATTTAACCAGTTCCCGTTTTGAAAGCGAACTCTGCCCTGATGCAGAAAGCCATCATACCACCTCGGAGTCTCCAAGCTGAACTGCCAGGCTTCCACTTGGGTAGAGTTTCCATTTGACACGGGCTTAAAAACTGAATTGGAGATACTTTCAGATCCAGTACAAACGGACCTTGAAGTTGCAGTGTTCACTGGCCATCACTTCCCACTTGAGGAACAGCATCTCATCATTCGATTGGGCACTTTACAGCCTTCCAGCCTCAATATTCAGCTCCACAACTTTCGATCATAACCTCCGCTCCTGCTTTCTTGGCCAGCAGGTGCTGGCAATGATTCAGCTGTAACCATTCACAGTCCCCTCTAGACCCATCCTTTGTTTCTTTACTTGACCCATCACCATCTCCTCTCTCCTCGCACCATCATCCCTTTTGTCATTTACTCTCTCCTGCCCTCCACCCTATCACAGGCCTTCCCTTTTGTTCTTTCATTCCCCCCTTGTCCCTGCCTCTGCATTTGATTTAAAAACTGTTGCATCTCTAACTTTCAGTTCTGACAAACGGTCATCGACCTGAAACGTTGACTCTGTTTCTCTCTCCGCGGATGCTGCCTGATCCGCTGAGTATCTCCAGCATTTTCTGTCTTTATCATTACTTCCCATTTCTCTGGCTGAAGTGCTTAAATGCTTTGTGTAGATTAGCTGCCCGGTTTACCCACTCTGCCTCTACGTCCCTTGTTCTGCATCGCTCATGTCAGGTGTTATGGTTACTGCACCTACATTTGCTGGGATTAAGTTGATGAGATATGTTAACTACAGTAGCAATACTACAGTAGCAATGTGTTAACTACAGTAGCAAGAAGGTTGGCATGCAGGTACAGCAGGCGGTTAAGAAAGCAAATGGCATGTTGGCCTTCATAGCGAGGGGATTTGAGTACAGGGGCAGGGAGGTGTTGCTACAGTTGTACAGGGCCTTGGTGAGGCCACACCTGGATTATTGTGTACAGTTTTGGTCTCCTAACTTGAGGAAGGACATTCTTGCTATTGAGGGAGTGCAGCGAAGGTTCACCAGACTGATTCCCGGGATGGTGGGACTGACATATCAAGAAAGACTGGATCAACTGGGCTTGTATTCACTGGAGTTCAGACGAATGAGAGGGGATCTCATAGAAACGTTTAAAATTCTGACGGGTTTAGACAGGTTAGATGCAGGAAGAATGTTCCCAATGTTGGGGAAGTCCAGAACCAGGGGACACAGTCTAAGGATAAGGGGTAAGCCATTTAGGACCGAGATGAGGAGAAACTTCTTCACCCAGAGAGTGGTGAACCTGTGGAATTCTCTACCACAGAAAGTAGTTGAGGCCAATTCACTAAATATATTCAAAAGGGAGCTAGATGAAGTCCTTACTACTAGGGGGATCAAGGGGTATGGTGAGAAAGCAGGAATGGGGTATTGAAGTTGCATGTTCAGCCATGAACTCATTGAATGCCGGTGCAGGCTAGAAGGGCCGAATGGCTTACTCCTGCACCTATTTTCTATGTTTCTAATTCTTTCTCGTCAGCTCTGATATACTGTAATGCCCAGGCTCAATCAGCCGATGGCCCTGACTCGGACCAGGGGACAAGGCCTAAAAATTAGAGCTAGACCTTTCAGGGGTGAAATTAGGGAACACTTCTACACGTAAAGAGTGGCAGAAGTTTGGAACTCTCTTCCGCAAACAAAGCAGTTGATGCTGGGTAAATTATTAATTTTAAATCTGAGTGATAGCTTTTTGTTCACCAAAGATATTAAGGGATGTGGGGCAAAGGTGGGTACATGGAGTTAGGACACAGATTAGCCATGATCTCATTGAATGGGGCAGCAGGCTTAAGGGCCTAAGAAAGAAAATAAAGACTTGCATTTATAGAGCGCCTTTCACAACAACCAGGCGTCCCAAAATGCTACACAGCCAATGAAGTACTTTTTGAAGTTATAATGTAGGAAATGCGGCGGCCAATTTGCGCACAGCAAGCTCCCACAAACAGCAATGTGATAATGACCCAGATAATCTGTTTAAGTGATGTTGATTGAGGGATAAATATTGGCCCCAGGACACCGGGGAGAACTCCCCTGCTCTTCAAATAGTGGCATCTTTTATGCCTAACTCAGGGAAAACTGGCTTTAATGTCTCATCCGAAAGACGGAGTTTGTTGTAAAGTGCTTTGGAAGATCCTGAGGTCGTAAAAAAACCTGGTAGAAATGCAAGTAGGGGTTTGGTAGCACAGTGGTTATATTACTGGACGAGTAATCCAGGGGCCTGGACTAATGATCCAGAGATGTGAGTTCAAATCCCGCCGCTGCAGCTGGGGGATTTAAATTTCATTAAATAAATCTGGAATAAAAAGCTAGTATCAGTAATGGTGACCATGAAACTACTGGATTGTCGTGAAAACCCCTCTGGTTCACTAATGTCCTTCAGGGAAGGAAATCTGCCGCCCTTACCCGGTCTGGCCGATACGTGACTCCAGACCCACAGCAATGTGGTTGACTCTTAACTGCCCCCTGAAATGGCCCAGTGAGACACTCAGTTGTACCAAACCGCTACAGTCAGCACTGTGGGAGCACCTTCACCACACGGACTGCAGCGGTTCAGGAAGGCGGTTCACCACCACCTTCTCAAGGGATAGGCAATAAATGCCGGCCTTGCCAGCGATGCCCACATCCCAAGAATGAAAATAAAGAGTTCTTTCTTTGTCTTTTATTAACTGGACTATTTTTCTTCACTGAAAATCTGGATGTTTGCTCTTGGGGGACTGATTGGACAGAATAAATTAGCAGCGTCTGTTTTTCTCCGCACAGTATGGACGCCGATTGTGGTCACCGTCATTTTGGTTGCTGTTGCAACTTTATGCAAGGAACAAGGGATAACAGTCATTGGCATCTGCTTTGTCTATGAAATCTTTGTTGCCCAGGGGGTAAGTAAGATACTGCCAATGTATTCTGACGAAAGATCATCGACCTGCAACATTAACTCTGTTTCACTCCCCACAGATGCTGCCTGACATCGTGAGTATTCCCAGCGTTTTCTGTTTTTCTGTAAATGTGTCACTCATCTGGTTGGAAACAGGTTGTTGCTGAGTACCTTGTAGTTGGCGTGTGTCTATTCCAGAGGATAGAATAGCCCACGAAACCGGCAGGAGGGTCGGTAACCAGAGGACGCAGATTTAAGATAATCGGCAAAAGAGCCGGAGGGGGAGCTGAGGAGAACTGTGGTTTTTGTCTGGCGATTAGGACGATGGTCAGCGGCCGAGACCCCTGACCGAGGCTCGTTCCCCCCCCCCCCCCACCTTCACACAGCTTTGCAGTGGGGGGTGTCGAGGGGTTTTTCCAGGCTACAGCAGAATTTCATCCATTACCCACCGAGAGGCCCAGTACTACCCTCGCCAGTCGCAGGCTGACTCGTCTCTTCCAGGGCCTTGGGAAGGCTTCAATGAAAAAGGTTTGGTTAATCGTTCTTTTTACCTATTTCCCTTAGCAGAGAGGTCAATAACCAGGAGGGCATTGATTTAAAGTAATTAGTAGGAGGTTTAGAGGGGAGTTGAGGAAAAGTAATGTCACCCAGAGGCTGGTGGGGATCTGGAACTCACTGCCTGGAAGGGACCGCCTGCCGTTCTTCTTTCCCAACAGTCGAGAGTTGTGACCCCCCGGATGAAGTTCTCTTGAAACGATACTTGTTTGTCTTTCTTACAGTTCACTCTGCACGTGCTGGGCGAAATTATGGTACACTTGGTGCGAGCCAAGGGGAATCTGCCATCCTGGGTGCTCCAAACTCTAATCAAACTGATATTTTTGATGCTCAGCACTCTACTGTTCGTCATTGTCCGAGTGCAGGTCATTCAATCCCAGCTGCCAGTTTTCACCAGGTAAAACACGTTTGGCTCAATAACTTGACGTAACCGGGGGCGGGGGCTGAGAGTCCAAAACTAGGGGGCCATAAGTATAAGATAGTCAACTATAAATCCGATAAGGAATTCCTGAGAAACGTCTTTACCCAGAGAGTGGTGAGCATGTGGTACTTGCCACCACAAGGAGTGCATAAGAACATAAGAATTAGGAACAGGAGTAGGCCATCTAGGCCCTCGAGCCTGCTCCGCCATTCAACAAGATCATGGCTGATCTGGCCGTGGACTCAGCACCACTTACCCGCCCGCTCCCCGTAACCCTTAATTCCCTTATTGGTTAAAAATCTATCTATCTGTGATTTGAATACATTCAATGAGCTAGCCTCAACTGCTTCCTTGGGCAGAGAATTCCACAGATTCACAACCCTCTGGGAGAAGAAAATTCCTTCTCAACTCGGTTTTAAATTGTCTCCCCCGTATTTTGAGGCTGTGCCCCCTAGTTCTAGTCTCCCCGACCAGTGGAAACAACCTCTCTGCCTCTATCTTGTCTATCCCTTTCATTATTTTAAATGTTTCTATAAGATCACCCCTCATCCTTCTGAACTCCCAACGTGTAAAGACCCAGTCTACTCAATCTATCATCATAAGGTAACCCCCTCATCTCCGGAATCAGGCTAGTGAATCGTCTCTGTACCCCCTCCAAAGCTAGTATATCCTTCCTTAAGTAAGGTGACCAAAACTGCACGCAGTACTCCAGGTGCGGCCTCACCAATACCCTGTACAGTTGCAGCAGGACCTCCCTGCTTTTGTAGATAAAGCGAATAACATAGATGCATTTAAGGGAAAACTAGATAAGTATATGAGGGAGGAAGGGATAGAAGAATATGTTATCGAAACATATAAGATTATGAGGGGGCTTGACAAGGTGGATGCAGAGAGGATGTTTCCACTGATGGGGGAGACTAGAACTAGGGGGCATGATCTTAGAATAAGGGGCCGCCCATTTAAAACTGAGATGAGGAGAAATTTCTTCTCAGAGGTTTGTAAATCTGTGGAATTCGCTGCCTCAAAGAGCTGTGCAAGCTAGGACATTGAATATATTTAAGACAGAGACAGACAGTTTCTTAACCGATAAGGGGTTATGGGGAGCGAGTAGGGAAGTGGACCTGAGTTCATGATTGGATCAGCCATGATCGAACTAATTGCTCAAGGGGCCGTATGGCCTACTCCTCCTCCTGTTCTTATGTTGATAGAGTGGGAGGAGGTACAGGTAGTGCATGGACCAGTTCGGCCCAATGTCTCTGTGCTATAGCTTCTATGTAACTTTCATCTATAAAACATTCACTATTAAAAGCCCAGTGAAGACACTTTGTTCAAGCCTAAAGTTAAATATGTGTTTTATGATCATTGAGGTTGGGTTTCGTGAATGTTCTGTCGTGACTGGAGACAGAGGGGTAGGAATTCTGGTCAGCAGTTCTGGTATGATGCTTAACACGCTCATACATACCAAATCCCCCTCCGTGTTGCTTTCACACACTCGCCTGTGTTAAAATCTCACCGAGAAATTGGTTGTTGTGTGACAACAGTCAGAATTTACACCCGGCGATATCAATGAACCGACGCATTTTAACTTCGGGTTGCTAAGCTAAGTTGAAATGAAAGGGGTCACTTTGTGATCGAGCTCCAGCAGTGGAGGTGTGTTAATGGACGGAGCACTGGCAAAAGGAAGCCCCGCTACATTCCAGTGACGGGCCGGCTTCACTGCAGCCTGTGCACACGTGCAGAGTTTCTGCTTTACACGTTGACACTTCCACATCAACAGCGAGAGTAGAGAAGAGCAACTCCTCCAGAGAGTGAGGGGTGATCTCATTGAGGTGTTAAGGAGTTGATAGGCTAGATAGACCAAAACTATTTCCTCTGCTGGGAGAGTCCACACCCAAGGGGGGGCATAACCTTAAAAATTAGAGCCAGGCTGTTTGATGTCAGGAAGCACTTCCTCACCTAGCTCAGAGTCATAAGGTCGTGGGTTCAAGTCCCACTCCAGAGATTTGAGCACAAAAAATCTAGGCTGACACTCCCAGTGCAGTGCTGAGGGAGTGCTGCACTGTCGGAGGTGCCGTCTTTTGGATGAGACGTTAAACCGAGGCCCCGTCTGCTCTCTCAGGTGGATGTAAAAGATCCCATGGCACTACTTTGAAGAAGAGCAGGGGAGTTATCCCCGGTGTCCTGGAGCCAATATTTATCCCTCAATCAACATCACAAAAACATAATCTGGTCATTATCACATTGCTGTTTGTGGGAGCTTGCTGTGTGCAAATTGCCATTTCCTACTTTACAACAGTGACTACTCTTCAAAAAGTACTTAATTGGTTGTAAACGCTTTGGGTTGTCCAGTGGTCGTGAAAGGTGCTATTTATGCAATTTTTATTAATAAGAATAATTAATAATGTGTTTTAAAAATATTATATAACTCTTGCATTTTGGATTGTCAGGACAAAACAGTGTACACTCTGATTTGTCAGCAGCAAGACCCTGGGAGATGAAGTAATGCATTTAAAATAAAATGTACAACCATTTTTTGTGGTCTTGAAGATCTCACAGCTAGATAGAAAAGGACTGCAGTTTCTTTATGAAGGAAAGGCAGACTGGTTTGAAGATTAAGGCTTGTTTGGTCAGTAGATGGTGCTCTCGAACTGTGTACAGTTCTGGTCACATTACAGATGGATGTGATTGCATCAGAGAGGGTACAGAGGAGATTTACCAGGATGTTGCCAGAACTGGAGAATTTTGGCTATGAGGAAAGATTGGATGGGCTGGGATTGTTTTCTTTGGAACAGAGGAGGCTGAGGGAAGACCTCATTGAGGTGTATAAAATTATGAGGGGCCTAGATAGGGTGGATAGGACGGACCTATTTCCCTTAGCAGAGGGATTAATAACCAGGGAACGTAGATTTAAAATAATTGATGAAGGATTAGAGAGGAGTTGAGAATTTTTTTCACCCAGAGGGTGGTGGGGGTCTGGAACTCACGGCCTGAAAGGGTGGTAGAGGCAGAAACCCTCACCACATTTAAAAAGTACTTGGATGTGCACCTGAAGTGCTGTAACCTACAGGGCTACGGACCGAGAGCTGGAAAGTGGGATTAGGCTGGATAGTCCTTTTACGGCCAGTACAGATACAATGGGTCGAATGGGCCCCATCTGTGCTGTAAATTCATATGATTTTATGACTAGATTTTCCAAATAGTACCGCTCACAAAGTAATGCTGCCTTTAAGTTGCTAAACATGGGCCGATCGGGAGCTTGCTGGAACCAGCGTGCACATTTGTGCAAGTTCACCCTCAATCTGCTTGGACTGAAACTCGCAAAGTACAAATTAGGAAGGATATAAATGCAATTGCATCATTATTACTTTAAAGCCTGTAATGTCCAAAATATTTAAAACATACTAGTCAGGTGGCGCAATCTTAATCTTTTTCAGAAAATTGCTCGTGCTGTCTTAAATATCAGCTTGGCTTGGTTTGCGAAAGCTCGCGTTTCTGAATCGGAAAGTTGTGGGTTAGAACCCCACCCTAGGCTGACACTCGAGCAGTACTGAAGGGGTGCTCCATTTACAGGCAAGCTGAATCCAGGCCTGACCTTCCTGTTTAAACGGCTGACAAAAATACCGGCGGCAGCATTTGAAGTGGGTAGCCACTTCCACCGGTGTCTCAAGCCAACATTTTCCACTCAACCAGCACAGCCAAATAATAGATCAACAGCTTATTCATCTCATCGCAGTCGATACTTTGTACTTCAAAACAAGTTATTGAATTTCATGAATACTTCAAGGTGATTGTCAGTGGAATGCTTTGGAGCACTTCAAAGAGACAGGATAAGGCACTACACTACGCCTGGCCTCATTGAATGGTGGAAGAGGCTTGCTGAGTCTTCTCCTGTTCCTGTGTTCCTAAATCTCTCTCTCTCTCTCTCTCTCTCTCTCTCTCCCCTCCTCCTTTAAGACGTTCGTTAAATCCTTCTTGTTTGACCAAGCTTTTGGGCACCTATCCTCATCATCTCCTTGCGTGACCCTGTGTAAAATTTTGTCAGATAACACTCTGTGAAATGTCTTGGGACGTTTTGCTACGTTATTTTGGCACTACATAAAAGGCAGAAGAGAAAGACTTGCATTTATATAGCGCCTTTCACGACCATCGGACGCCTCAAGTCGCTTTTTAGCCCAATGAAGTACTTTTGGAGTGTAGTCATTGTTGTAATGTGGGAAACGCATCAACCAATTTGTGCACAGCAAGCTCCAACAAACAGCAATGTGATAATGACCAGATAATCTGTTTTTTTTTGTTATGTTGGTTGAGGGATAAATATTGGCCCCTGGACACCGGTGATAACTTCCCTGCTCCTCTTCAAAATAGTGCCATGGGATCTTTTACATCCACCTGAGAGAGCAGACGGGGCCTCCGACAGTGTGAAGCTCTCTCGGCACTGTACTGGAGTGCCAACTGAGATTTTTGTGGAGTGGGACTTGAACCCACAACCGTCTGACTCAGAGAGGGCTATCCACTGAGCCACAGCTACGAAAGGGCAATTTTGTTATTCCATGGATACATGGCAATGTTAATATTTTAATTTGCTATTGCAGGTTTGATAATCCAGCTGCTGTCAGCCCGAGCCCTGCACGGCAGCTCACCTTCAACTACCTCTTGCCCTTGAACGGCTGGCTTCTCCTGAATCCATCAGAATTATGCTGTGACTGGACAATGGGTACCATCCCGCTGGTGGAATCGGTCTTGGATATTCGAAACCTCGCCACAGTCATTTTCTACTTTTTACTGGCTCTGCTGGTACATTATAGCCTTCGCTATCCTGGGGAATCATCCCGTGTTGTAATAATGGTAAGAGCAGGTACAGGAGCTAGCCTTCTAATTGTATAATTTACTGTATAATCGGAAGGGTTACTTGATAGAGTAACTAAGGAGAAACTTATTTTCACTGGCAGGCGGGTCGTTAGACAGAGGACACATTGAGCGGACTGGGCCTATATTCTTTCGCGTTTAGAAGAATGAGAGGTGATCTCATTGAAACATGCACAATTCTTACAGGGCTTGACAGCGTAGATGCAGGGAGGATGTTTCCCCCTGGCCGAGGAGTTTAGAACCAGGGGTCACAGTCTCAGAATAAGGGGTCGGCCATTTAGGACAGAGATGAGGAGAAACTTTTTCACTCAGAGGCTGGTAAATCTTTGGAATTCTCTGCCCCAGAGGGCTGTGGAGGCTCAGCCGTTGAGTATATTCAAGACAGACATCGATAGACTTTTGGATATTAAGGGAATCGAGGTGTATGGGGATAGTGCAGGAAAGTGTTGAGGTAGAAGATCAGCCATGATCTTATTGAATGGCGGAGCAGGCTCAAGGAGCCGAATGGCCTACTCCTGCTCCTATTTCTTATGTTCTTATGTTTAAGGTAACTGGCAATGGAGGCAGAGGAGGAGATGAACATTTTTTTACGCAGCGAGTTGTTGTGATCTGGAATGCACTGCCTGGAAGCGGCGGTGGGAGCAGATTCAATCGTAATTTCCAAAAAAGAAATTCGATATATAATTGAAAAGGAAATATTTTCAGGGCTATGGGGAAAGAGCAGAGGGAGTGGGACTAATTTGGATCGCTCTTTCACAGAGCCGGCACAGGTTCGATGGGCCGAATGGTGGCCTTCTGTGGTGTATGTTTCTATGACAGTGCTGCAAAATGATTTCCATTCTACAGATTCGGGTATGCTGCTATTTTTTTATATATTTTTTTTTAAGTATTGTCTGAACAATTGGGTTATTTATCTATCCTTGTGACAGGCGGAGCGATTAACTTGTAAAGCAATTTAATATATTCCATAAGCTGCTTTTCTGCTAAAGTTCTCTCCAAGAATTTACTAATCACTCCATATAACTCTTCTAAGGTGCATTTTTAAATTGCAACCTCACTAATGAGTTTAAATAAACAGGAATCAAATAACTAGGGCTGTAGAGAGGGCTTTAAACTAAGTGGGTGGAACGATTCAGGTTCAGAGCGAAAATTTACAAAGTCAAAGAATAAGGAGAAGGCAATGGGGGAAATGAAAACCAGAGCGTGCCAGGCAGGGACAGAATGTAGAAACATAAAGGTGAATCAGAAAGTGGGGTCAAAGCAGGAAAAAATGGTTAAAAAAAAATTCAAAAGCTCTTTATCTGAATGCACGCAGCATTCGCAATAAAATTGATGAGTTGATAGCACAAATTGATACAAATGGGTATGATCTCAAAGCCATTACAGAGACGTGATTGCAAGGTGACCTGGACTGGGAACCAAATATTATGGGGTACTTGACAATTCGGAAGGACAGACAGAAAGGAAAAGGAGGTGGGGTAGCCCTGTTAATAAAGGATGGGATCAGTGCGTTAGTGAGAAACGATATTGGCTCAGAAGATCACGATGTTGAATCAGTTTGGGTGGAGATAAGAAATAATAAGGGTAAAAAGTCGCTGGTGGGTGCAGTCTATAGGCCCCCCCGAACAGTAGCAACACTGTTGGACGGAGTATAAATCAAGAAATAATTGTGGTTTGTAAAAGAGGGACGGCAATAATCATGGGCAATTTTAACCGTCATATTGATTAGATAAAGCAAATTGGCCAGGGTAGCCTTGAGGAAGCATTCATAGAGTGTATCCGGGATAGTTTCCTTGAACAGTACGTTGCAGAACCAACCAGGGAGCAGGTTATCTTAGATCTGGTACTGTGTAATGTGTATTAATAAATGATCAATTAAAAGATCCTCTAGGAACGAGTGACCATAATATGATTGAATTTCAAATTCAGTTGGAGGGTGAGAAAGTTGGATCTCTAACCAGTGTCCTAAACTTCAATAAAGGAGACTAAAAGATTTGAGGGCAGAGTTGGCCAAAGTGGACTGGGAAAATAGATTGAAGTGTGGGACGGTTGATGAGCAGTGGCAGACATTTAAGGAAACATTTCAGAACTCGCAACAAAAATATATCCTAATGAGAAGGAAAAACTGTAAGAGAAGGGATAACCATCCGTGGCTAACTAAGGAAATAAGGGATGGTATCAAATTGAAAACAAGGGCATTCAATGTGGCCAAGACTAGTGGGAGGCCAGAGGATTGGGAAACTTATAAAAGCCAGCAAAGAACGACCTAAAAAAATGATAGAGAGAAGATAGATTATGAAAGTAAACTAGCACGAAATATAAAAACAGATAGTAAGAGTTTCTACAGGTACATAAAAAGTGGCTAAAGTAAATGTTGGTCCCCTAGAGGATGAGACTGGGGAATTAATAATGGAGAACAGGGAAATGGCAGAGACGTTGAACAAATATTTTGTATTGGTCTTCATGGTAGAAGACACTAAAAACATCCCAATAGTGGATAATCAAGGGGCTGTAGGGAGGGAAGTACTTAATATAATCGCTATCACTAAAGAAGTAGTACTCGGTAAAATAATGGTACTAAAGGCGGACAAGTCCCCTGGACCTGATGGCTTACATCCTAGGGTCTTAAAAGAAGTGGCTGCAGAGATAGTGGATGCATTGGTTGTAATCTTCTAAAATTCCCTGGATTCTGGGGCAGTCCCAGCGGATTGGAAAATCGCAAATGTAACATCCCTATTTAAAAAAAGGAGGCAGACAGCAAGCAGGAAACTACAGACCGGTTAGCCTAACATCTGTCGTTGGGAAAATGCTGGAGTCCATTATTAAGGAAGCAGTAGCTGGACATTTGGAAAAGTATAATTCAATCAAGCAGAGTCAGCATAGTTTTATGAAAGGGAAATCATGTTTGACATATTTTCTGGAGTTCTTTGAGGATGTAACGAGCAGGGTGGATAAGGGGGAACCAGTGGATGTGGTGTATTTGGATTTCAAGAAGTCATTTGATGAGGTGCCAAATAAAAGGTTACTGCACAAGATAAAAATACCTTGGTTGGGGGTAATATATTAGCATGGATAGAGGATTGGCTAACTAACAGAAAACAGAGAGTTGGGATAAATGGGTTATTTTCCGGTTGGAAAACAGTGACTAGTGGGGTGCTGCAGGGATCGGTGCTGGGTCCTCAACTATTTACAATCTGTATTAATGACTTGGATGAAGGGTCTGAGTGTAATATAGCCAGGTTTGCTGATGATACAAAGATGGGTGGGAGAGCAAATTGTGAGGAGGACACAAAAAATCTTCAAAGGGATATAGACAGGATAAGTGAGTGGGCAAATAATTGGCAGATGGAGTATAATGTGGAAAAATGTGAGGTTATCTACTTTGGTAGAAAAAAATAGAAAAGCAAATTGTACTTTAAATGGAGAAAAATTGCAAAGTGCTGCAGTACAGAGGGACCTGGGGGTCCTTGTGCATGAAACACAAAAAGTGAGTATGCAAGTACAGCAAGTAATCAGGAAGGCAAATGGAATGTTGGCCTTTATTGCAAGGGGGATAGAGTATAAAATCAGAGAAGTCCTGCTACAACTGTACACGGTATTGGTGAGGCCACATCTGGAGTACTGCGTACTTAAGGAAGGATATACTTGCATTGGAGGTGTTCAGAGAAGGTTCACTAGGTTGATTCCGGAGATGAGGGGGTTGACTTATGAAGAAAGGTTGAGCAAGTTGGGCCGATACTCATTGTAGTTCAGAAGAATGAGAGGTGATCTTATCGAAACATATAGGATAATGAGGGGGATAATGAGAGAGGATATTTCCACTTGTAGGGGAAACTAAAACGAGGGGACATAGTATCAGAATAAGGGGCGGCCCATTTAAAACTGAGATGAGGAGGAATATCTTCTCAGGGTTGTAAATCTGTGGAATTCTCTGCCCCAGAGAGCTGTGGAGGCTGGGTCATTGAATATATTTAAGGTGGAGATAGACAGATTTTTGAACGATAAGGGAGTCAAGGGTTATGGGGAGCGGGCGGGGAAGTGGAGCTGAGTCTAGGATCAGATCAGCCATGATCTTATTAAATGGTGGAGCAGGCTCGAGGGGCCAAATGGCCTGCTCCTGCTCCTATTTCTTATGTTTTAAAAAAAAAGTACTTTGCAAACACCTCCCTGAGGCTGCAGTTAAGCCACAATTTCCTGTCACCGAGAACCAGTTTCAACAACAGCTTCCATTTCGACAGGAGCTTTCAACATCATCAATAAATGATCTCATGGTACTTTGCAGAATAGATGTCTGTTCAAACTGATATGAAACCTGTAAAGGAGGTGTTTAAATGTGGCGAGTGAAATGGGGTGTCGCTGGGAATTAAAGAGAGTAGGCCACTCGAAGGCTCTCCCACTCAGAGCGAGGCAGAAGGAGGCGCGCACAAAAAACGGATGGGTAGAGAAAGGCCCTCTGGGCCATCCAGCTGGTCCCACACAATTGTGATTCCTTGCAAGGAAGGTAGTGCAGGGGTCCCCTGCGGTCATCCCCCTGCAAAACAGATACACCGTTTTGAGTACTGTTGAGGGGGATGACTCATCAGGGGAGGGCAGCAGCAGCCAAGTTCAGGGCACCGTGGCTGGCTCTGCTGCACAGGAGGGCAGGAAAAAGAGTGGGAGAGCGATACAGATAGGGGATTCGATTGTAAGGGGAATAGACAGGCGTTTCTGCGGCCGCAACCGAGACTCCAGGATGGTATGTTGCCTCCCTGGTACAAGGGTCAAGGATGTCTCGGACGGGGTGCAGGACATTCTGAAAAGGGAGGGTGAACAGCCAGTTGTCGTGGTGCACATTGGTACCAATGATATCGGTAAAAAACAGGATGAGGTCCTACGAGACGAATTTAAGGAGCTAGGAGCTAAATTAAAACGTAGGACCTCAAAAGTAGTAATCTCGGGATTGCTACCAGTGCCACGTGCTAGTCAGAGTAGGAATCGCAGGATAGCTCAGATGAATACGTGGCTTGAGCAGTGGTGCAGCAGGGAGGGATTCAAATTCCTGGGGCATTGGAACCGGTTCTGGGGGAGGTGGGACCAGTACAAACCGGACGGTCTGCACCTGGGCAGGACCGGAACCAATGTCCTAGGGGGAATGTTTGCTAGTGCTGTTGGGGAGGAGTTAAACTAATATGGCAGGGGGATGGGAAACAAAAAGGAGACAAAAGCAAAAGGCAGAAAGGAGATGAGTAAAAGTGGAGGGCAGAGAAACCCAAGGCAAAAAACAAAAAGGGCCACTGAATATAAAGGGGCTGCAGGAGGGGTCAAAACTAAAAATCATGGTTTAAAAACTAGTATTAAAACACTCTACCTAAACACACGCAGCATTCAAAATAAAGTAAATGAGTTGACGGCACAAATCATTACAAATGGGTATGATTTGGTGACCATTATAGAAACTTGGTTGTAGGGTGGCCAAGACTGGGAATTAAACATACAGGGGTATCTGACGATACGGAAAGATAGACAAGAAGGGAAAGGAGGTGGGGTAGCTCTGTTAATAAAGGATGATATCAGGGTAGTTGTGAGAGACGATATTGGCTCTAATGAACAAAATGTTGAATCATTGTGGGTGGAAATTAGAGATAGTAAGGGGAAAAAGTCACTGGTGGGCGTAGTTTATAGGTCCCCAAATAATAACTTCACGGTGGGGCGGGCAATAATCAAGGGAATAATGGAGGCATGTGAAAAAGGAACGGCAGTAATCATGGGGGATTTTAACCTACATATCGATTGGTCAAATCAAATCGCACGGGGTAGCCTGGAGGAGGAATTCATAGAATGCATACGGGATTGTTTCTTAGAACAGTATGTTATAGAACCTACAAGGGAGCAAGCTATCTTAGATCTGGTCCTGTGTAATGAGACAGGAAAAATAAATTATCTCCTAGTAAAAGACCCTCTCGGAATGAGTGATCACAGTATGGTTGAATTTGTAATACAGATTGAGGGTGAGGAAGTAGTGTCTCAAACGAGCGTACTATGCTTAAACAAAGGGGACTACAGTGGGATGAGGGCAGAGTTGGCTAAAGTAGACTGGAAACACAGGCTAAACGGTGGCACAATTGAGGAACAGTGGAGGACTTTTAAGGAGCTCTTTCATAGTGCTCAACAAAAATATATTCCAGTGAAAAAGAAGGGCGGTAAGAGAAGGGATAACCAGCCGTGGATAACCAAGGAAATAAAAGAGAGTTTCAAATTAAAGACCAATGCGTATAAGGTGGCCAAGGTTAATGGGAAACTAGAAGATTGGGAAAATTTTAAACAGCAAAGAATGACTCAGAAAGCAATAAAGAAAGGAAAGATAAATTACGAAGGTAAACTTGCCCAAAACATAAAAACGGATAGTTAAAATGGAAAAGAGTGACTAAAGTAAATGTTGGTCACTTAGAAGATGAGAAGGGGGATTTAATAATGGGAAATGTGGAAATGGCTGAGACCTTAAACAATTATTTTGCTTCGGTCTTCACAGTGGAAGACACAAAAACCATGCCAATAATTGCTGGTCACAGGAATGTGGGAAGGGAGGACCTTGAGATAATCACTATCACTAGGGGGGTAGTGCTGTACAGGCGAATGGGACTCAAGGTAGACAAGTCCCCTGGTCCTGATGAAATGCATCCCAGGGTATTAAAAGAGATGGCGGAAGTTATAGCAGATGCATTCGTTATAATCTACCAAAATTCTCTGGACTCTGGGGAGGTACCAGCAGATTGGAAAGCAGCTAATGTAATGCCTCTGTTTAAAAAAAGGGGGCAGACAAAAGGCAGGTAACTATAGGCCGGTTAGTTTAACATCTGTAGTGGGGAAAATGCTTGAAGCTATCATTAAGGAAGAAATTGCGGGACATCTAGATAGGAATAGTGCAATCAAGGAGACGCAGCATGGATTCATGAAGGGGAAATCATGTTTAACTAATTTACTGGAATTCTTTGAGGATATAACAAGCATGGTGGATAGAGGTGTACCAATGGATGTGGTGTATTTAGATTTCCAAAAGGCATTCGATAAGGTGCCACACAAAAGGTTACTGCAGAAGATAAAGGTACGCGGAGTCAGAGGAAATGTATTAGCATGGATAGAGAATTGGCTGGCTAACAGAAAGCAGAGAGTCGGGATAAATGGGTCCTTTTCGGGTTGGAAATCGGTGGTTAGTGGTGTGCCACAGGGATCGGTGCTGGGACCACAACTGTTTACAATGTACATAGATGACCTGGAAGAGGGGACAGAGTGTAGTGTAACAAAATTTGCAGATGACACAAAGATTAGTGGGAAAAGCAGGTTGTGTAGAGGACACCGAGAGGCTGCAAAGAGATTTAGATAGGTTAAGTGAATGGGCTAAGGTTTGGCAGATGGAATACAATGTTGGAAAGTGTGAGGTCATCCACCTTGGGGGGAAAAAAAACAGTAAAAGGGAATATTATTTGAATGGGGAGAAATTACAACATGCTGAGGTGCAGAGGGATCTGGGGGATCCTTGTGCATGAAACTCTTAGTTTGCAGGTGCAGCAGGTAATCAGGAAGGCGAATGGAATGTTGGCCTTCATTGCGAGAGGGATGGAGTACAAAAGCAGGGAGGTCCTGCTGCAACTGTACAGGGTATTGGTGAGGCCGCACCTGGAGTACTGCGTGCAGTTTTGGTCACCTTACTTAAGAAGGATATACTGGCTTTGGAGGGGGTACAGAGACGATTCACTAGGCTGATTCCGGAGATGAGGGGGTTACCTTATGATGATAGATTGAGCAGACAGGGTCTTTACTGTTGGAGTTCAGGAGGATGAGGGGTGATCTTATAGAGAGGTTGTTTCCACTGGTCGGGGAGACTAGAACTAGGGGGCACAGCCTCAAAATACGGGGGTGCCAATTTAAAACCGAGTTGAGAAGGAATTTCTTCTCCCAGAGGGTTGTGAATCTGTGGAATTCTCTGCCCCGGGAAGCAGTTGAGGCTAGCTCATTGAATATATTCAAATCACAGATAGATAGATTTTTAACCAATAAGGGAATTAAGGGTTACGGGGAGCGGGCGGGTAAGTGGAGCTGAGTCCACGGCCAGATCAGCCATGATCTTGTTGAATGGCGGAGCAGGCTCGAGGGGCTAGATGGCCTACTCCAGTTCCTAATTCTTATGTTCTTATGTCTGCAACGTTCCCCCGAAGGTGTGCAAACGCTTGCACCGTCTCTCTCCCAGCCTGTGAGCAGCCTGCGCGGGACCTCCCCATGGATGCCCGGCTGCGCAAATTTAAAGGGACCGTGCACAGAAAATTTGAGGGAACACTGCTTATGTATCACAATATTATACACTCCCTACCTATGTTCCTGTAATTTTTTTGGGGCCTTGCACGACCCCTTCAAAATACCGCCCACGCATACTATATAAATGCAAGTCCTCCTCTCTTCCTTCCCTCCTCTCTTCCTTCCCTCCTCTCTTCCTTCCCTCCTCTCTTCCTTCCCTCCTCTCTTCCTTCCCTCCTCTCTTCCTTCCCTCCTCTCTTCCTTCCCTCCTCTCTTCCTTCCCTCCTCTCTTCCTTCCCTCCTCTCTTCCTTCCCTCCTCTCTTCCTTCCCTCCTCTCTTCCTTCCCTCCTCTCTTCCTTCCCTCCTCTCTTCCTTCCCTCCTCTCTTCCTTCCCTCCTCTCTTCCTTCCCTCCTCTCTTCCTTCCCTCCTCTCTTCCTTCCCTCCTCTCTTCCTTCCCTCCTCTCTTCCTTCCCTCCTCTCTTCCTTCCCTCCTCTCTTCCTTCCCTCCTCTCTTCCTTCCCTAAATTTATATTGCCAACACTTGCATTTATATAGCACCTATGGTCAATGTTGTAATGTAGGAAATGAGGCAGCCAATTTGTGCACAGCAAGCTCCCACAAACAGTAATATGAACAGATAATCTGTTTTTTAGTGATGTTGGTTGAGGGATAAATATTAACCAGGGCACAGGGGAGAACTCCCCTGCTCTTCTTCCACCTGGTGTCATGGGATCTTTTACGTTCACTTGAGCAGGCAGACGGGGCAGCAGTTTAACGTCTCACCAGAAAGACGGCACCTCTGACTGTGCAGCATTCCCTCAGTACTGCACTGGAGTGTCAGCCTAGATTTTTGTGTTCAAATTCCTGGAGTAGGACTCGAACCCACAGCCTTCTGACTCGAGGGTGAGGGTGCTGCCCACTGAGCCATGGCTGATGCCAGCTTCATAGAGGGGACCCTAAGAACTCGTCAGAGACTTAGAGTATCGCTATGTTTCAAATAAGGAGGTCTGATTCTATTAAACATTAAGCAGATGGAACCAAGTATATTGTTTTCTTTTTGAAATGGGTCTGTATCTGTGCAACATCTTTTGAATTACACAGCAATCTGAATCACGTGTTGTCAGGGCCGGTGACCACACACAGTTCACGACCCGTGAATTGATTCTGGACACTATGGAAAAACAGGACCAAGGTTTACTACTCTGGAATTCCTTCTCCAAGCCATTTTGCCTCTCTTTGCCCTCAAAAACCTGATCAAAAACAAGCTATCGGCCACCCGCCCCTCCTCCTAATCTCTCCCTCCGTGGCACAATTTCCTTTCTCTGACTCTCTGCAAAGTACCTCGAGGGGATTTGTTTGCTGAAGGCCTATATAAATTATGCTTGTTGTTTGACTTCTAATTCTACCTTTTAGGAATGATTCACGTGGCTCAAACATTGCTCTCTCTTTCCAGGCACTTTCTTTCATGGTGTTGCCATTCATTCCGGCATCAAACCTATTCTTCCCCGTTGGTTTTGTGGTAGCAGAGCGCGTGCTGTATGTACCGAGCATGGGCTTTTGTTTGCTGGTTGCTCATGGATGGAAGAAGATAGCAGGAACACGGTATTGTTTAATCCTTACAGCTTCAACTTGAAATTGCAGTGAACAAAATTTCTGTGTTGATTATTAGCCCCTAGCCTAGCGGCGCAAAGCACTGGGGTGAATTTCCAGAGGGATAGAATTGAAAAGCCGTGATGTTGTATAGAATCTTGGTTAGACCACACTTGGGAGTACTGTGAACAATTCTGGTTTCCATATTATACAAAGTATATAGAGGCACTGGAGAAAAAATAGATTTACTAGGATGATACCAGAACTGAGATGTTAGACCTATCAGGAAAAATTTAACAGTACGAGACTTTATTCTCTAGAAAATAGAAAGCTGATGGGTGATCGGATAGAGTTCTTTAAGGGGTTTGATAGGGTAGATGTCGACAAGGTGGTTCTACTTGTGGCGAGACCTGAACTGCAGGCCATAATACAAGATACACTAATAAATCCAGTAGGGAATTCAGGAGAAACTTCTTCATCCAGAGAGTGGTGAGAATGTGGAACTCACTACCGCAGGGAGTAGTTAAGGCGAATAGCATCGATGCATTTAAAAGGAACCTGGATAAACACATGGGGAAGAAATGAATAGGATATGTTGATGGAGTTAGATGAAGTAGGGTGGGAGGAGGCTGGTTTGGAGCAAACACCGGAATAGACCAGTTGGGCCAAATGGCCCGTTTCTATGCTGCACATTCTATGTAGTTCTTGTCCTCGTCTATAACTCCCTCTGTGGCTTTGTGCCATTCTGTTCTCTGCAATCTCCCCAATCTTGTATCCCGATCCCGAACGCTCTGTTCCTCCGACTCAAGCTTCCCACGCACCCCACATCTCTCTTTGCCTCATCATCATTGCGGGAGACTGTTTAGCTACTGTGGTGCTCTTTAGAACACTCTATCTAAAACTCTCCAGCTCACTAACTTTTTTTTAAAAACCTTCATAAACCTCCTGTACTCAATCTTTGGCCATGTTTTTGGTCACTCTTCCTACGTAAACTAGAGGTCACCAAAACTCAGCTGCCCATGTCCTAACTCGCACCGAGTCCCGCTCACCCATCACCCCTTGTGCTCACTGACCTACATTGGCTCCCAGTTAAACAACGCCTCGATTTCAAAATTCTCATGCTTGTTTACAAATCCCTCCATAGTTTCACCCCTCCCTATCTCTGTAATCTCCTCTGGTCCCACAACCCCTCAGATGTCTGCGCTCATCTAATTCTGCCCTCCTGAGCATCCCTGATTATCATCGCTCCACCATCGGTGGCCGTGCCTTCTGTTGCCTGGGCCCCAAGCTCTGGAACCTCCCTAAACCTCTCCACCTCTCTACCTTTCTTTCCTCCTTCACGATGCTCCTTAAAACCGACCTCTTTGACCAAGCTTTTGGTCATCTGTCCATATTTCTCCTTATGTGGCTCAGTGTCAAATGTATTGTTTACTCTTGTAACACTCCTGTGAAGCGCCTTGGGACATTTTACACTCTCTCTTACATTAAAGGCGCTATATAAATGCAAGTTGTTGTTATGAGCGAAGCCTGGGTCAAGTCAGCTTCCTCTACATCTTGCATCCCAGGCTGCCTCCATCGTTGGAATCCATCTCATCGCAGTGAGATGGGATTAGCCGTTCTCAAAGCTCTGCCAAATCAGCTTTTATGCGAGAGTGTTGCGGGCACTGCAAAAAATGACTGCTGCCTTTTTATTGCGGAATCGGTATAAAATGGCCTGGCCCAACGTTCCCCCAAGCTGCGTGGCAGCACGGCGATCGGGAGGTTCCGCCAGCGCAGGCCACTCACCAGCGGTAACGATGGAAACCATACCACGGCCGCGCAGCAAATTTAAAGGGACCGCGTACTTAAAGAGGGAACCTTGGCCCTGCCCTGTGACAGTCGGAAGCCCTCCACCCTCCCCTGTGAAAACTCCTGCTGCTTCTCCTGGCTTGCCCCTGACCGTTGCTCCCTGCCGTTAGCCGACGCAGTCAATGGATTCGGAATTCCCGGTCCAAGTTCCAGTTTGACCCCCGGAGCTGGTGAGGAGCGAGTTGGGAAAGGGTGTCCCTGTGAATTGGGGAAGGCGGGGAGAGAACAGTGACAGTAGCGGGGCTTGTGGGGGGGGAGGGGGGAAATTGTAGCCGGGGGGGGGGGGGTGGAGAGGAGAATACCGGCATGAACCGAGGGAGAAGAATGTAAACTCGGGGAGGCGGGGGAGCTCAGTGCCAGCACGATATATGTATACATATGTGTGTTTTTGTATATTAGGTAAAATATAACAAAAATGTAACTGGCTTCATGAACTGAGGGTAGGGGGAATTAATAAAAAAAAAGGTAAACAATTAAAGATTTAGGGAGCGAAATTGCCAGGGAAAGGGGTCCATAGTGCCTCTGGGGAAATTGCCCCGGAGGTTTGGGGGGGGGGCGGTGTGTCGTTCGCGCTGCGCCCCGCGATTTGCGCCCCGGGCTGGCACACGCACGGCGATGACGTCATCACCGTGCGCGCCGACCACTTTGCTCCCCGCGGGTCACGAAGCTGGCGGGAAACCGCCGCAGGGGCACCCTTTAGCTTTGAATTTTGCCCCTGCACTGGATCTTTGAACTTGCATTGCGAGAATCCGGAGTTAAAACATCATCACACGAGGTATTTCTCAAAGGGAAACCCAGCTGTTCACTTCCAGGCGAGCTGCTTGGGTTCTTCAGTATTGGTCAGTTGTCGCTTGGCCGGCATTGCCGCATTCAATGACCAGCATCTTGGCAAATGGCGAGAGATTGCAGTCATTCGGTTAAATGGTGAGGGGATGGAGCATCTGCCGCCTTTGTTCCATCATCTGTGGCGGGGTGGGGAGGGGGGGATATTCACAAGCCGCCTGGTTCAAAGAAAAGGCCACTTGCCTGGGGTAGTGACTTTGACAGCTGATAAGAGACCAGAAGAAAGATTTTCATTTATCTCGTGCCTTTCACGACCGTCGGACGTCCCAAAGTGCTTTACAGCCAAAGAAGTTCTTTTGAAGTGTAGTCACTGTTATAATGTGGGAAACGCGGTCGCTAATCTGCGCACAGCAAGCTCCCATAAACAGCAATGTGTTAATGACCAGCTAATCTGTTTTTGTTATGTAGATTGAGGGATAAATATTGGCCCAGGACACCAGGGATAACTCCCCTGCTCTTTTTCAAAATAGTGCCATAGGATCTTTTACGTCCACCTGAGAGAGCAGACGGGGCCTCGGTTTAACGTCTCATCCGAAAGACTATTGGGAAAAGGAAGGGTCTAGATTGGCCAGAGCCCTCTGCAATTGACAGCTTGATGGACATAGACTTCAGCTCACAGGATATTGGAAGCCAAAGGCAGTCAGGAGCCAGCCAGAGTGTTTGAGGATCACAATTTTGAAGCTGACTTAGCTTTCGCTCGGCCACTCTAAACTAACAACACATTAACTTCCATCTAAAGGTCTGAGATTAGGGACAAAATGTATTTGTTGTTTTATATATCAGAGCCGATAAAAGGAAGAACTTGCATTTATTTCACAATCTGAGAACATGCCCAGGTGCTTAACAGGTAGCGAAGTACTTCTGAAGTGTAGAAGGAATCTGTGGCTCCAATCTGCGCACAGCAAGGTCCCACAAACAACATTGAGGTAATGACCAGATAAGCCTTTTTTTCGTAACATTGGTTGAGGGACAAAAGGAGTTGCCAGGACACTCGGCAGAATGCCACTGCATTTCTTTGTGTGGTGCCATTGGATCTTTTACATCCACCTGAGAGGGCAGATGGGGCCTCGGTTTATCCTTTCATCTAAAAATGCGAATTGTACTTGAACCCACAACCTTCTGACTCGGAGGCACGACTGCTACCCATTGAGAATTTTAGCGACGAGGACAGATTGGATCGGCTGGAACAGAGGAGGCTGAGAGGAGACCTCATTGAGGTGTTTAAATTATGTGGGGCCTAGATAGAGTAGATAGAAAGGGCCTATTTCCCTTAGCAGAGGGGTCAATAACCAGGGGGCATAGATTTAAAGTGAGTGGTAGGAGGTTTAGAGGGAGTTGGGGAGCAATTTTTCCACCCAGAGGGTGGTGGGGGTCTGGAACTCACGGCCTGAAAGGGAGGTAGAGGCAGAAACCCTCCTCACATTTAAAAAGTACCTGGATGTGCACCTGAAGTGTTGTAACCTACAGGGCTACGGACAGAGAGCTGGAAAGTGGGATTAGGCTGGATAGCTCTTTGTCGGCCGGCACGGACACGATGGGCCGAATGGCCTCCTTCCATGCTGTAAATTTCTGTGATTCTATGAGCCACAGCTGACACCTTAGTCAATATTTCGATCTGTAAAATGACTGCACTGGTTAAAACATGTGGTAGCAGTAAACGATTGCAGACAGTAATATAACATCCATCTACCTATTGAATATCAAAGCAAACTCACCTACCTGTGGTACTTTTAAACTTGTGGAGCAGCACTCAGCATTAAGTCAGAGCCGGCACCTTTTGATCTTTGTAGATGATCTAGTAGCATATGGAAAGATAACCTGCGGCTCGTGCCACAGCAGAACACCACCGCAGGTCGGGGCTATAAATAGAGCTGGAGCGCTGGGCCCTGGAACATTGTGGGCGGAGGTGCGGCGAATGAGGGTACTGGGCCCAGAAGAATCGAGGGCCCAGGGGCAGCACGGGCCCAGCCCACACTGTGCGATATGTGTGTGCACCCGGTCCATGCAGCAGAGCAGGTCTCCAGTCGTCCTGGTTAACCCTTGCCACTGGATAAAGGCCTCGCTCTGCCAAGCCCGTGTGGTGGCTGGTGTGCAACGGTCACCCCACGTTAAAAAAAATCCACACACAGACATCTTCCACCCCCTCAATTGGAGTTCAGGACTGGAACATCGGGTCCTTCATCGAAACATCTGTGAACTCGTGGAAGCAAGTCATCCTCGTTCGAGGGATCGTCTATGAAGATGATTATGTAACTATTTCTGAGCACCATATCCGTAATCGCTCGTTCTTCTCATTGCATCTACACAGGAGTCTCTCGGTACTTGCAACCATTTGTTTCTCATCCTCATCATGAAAATCTATTGGAGGTCGTCAAAAATGATCTTCCGACTGACTGGTACAGTGGCCCGTGTTCACCTGAAAAATATAGGAGCAGGAGTCGGCCATTCGGCCCCTCGAGCCTGTTCCACCATTCAATATCATGGCTGATCTACGACCTAACTCCATATACCCGCCTTTGCCCCATATCAACAACAACTTGTGTTTATATAGCGCCTTTAACGTAGTGAAACATCCCCAGGTGCTCCACAGAAGTAGTATGAGGTTTTTAGAAAAATTGACACCGAGCCGCAGAAGCAGAAAAAGGTATATCCCTTGATACCTTTGGTTAACAGAAAGCCATCAATCTCTGATTTAAAATTAACAATTGATCTAGCAAAAGTTGCCATTTGTGGACAAGAGTTCCAAACTTCTCCCACCCTTTGTGTGTAGAAGTGTTTCCTAATTTCACTCCGAGCCCTAAAGCCCCCCAACCAGCGGGAATAGTTTCTCTCTCTCTACCCGATCTGCTCCCCTCAATATCCTGAAAACTTCGATCATATCACCCTTTAACCTTCTAAATTCTTGGGAATACAAGCCTAATTTGTGTAATTGCTCCTCATAACTTAATCCTTAAGTCCGGGTATCATTCTGGTAAACCTGCACTCCCTCCAAGGCCAATATATCGTTTCTATGGCGTGGTGCCCGGAACTGCTCTCAGTGCTCCTGGTGTGGTCTAAACAGGGTTTTGTATAGACAAGCAATCAATGCCACGTAGATACAGACAGAATCAGAGTGCAGGCTTGCCAATTGGTGCGTCACTTTGAGCATTGAAAAGATCAGATCACACAGCTGCCCCCCCCCCCCCCCGGCAAACTGGACCCTGATGTTGCCCACTCACTTAGCCGATGGGCTAAGGTACAATGGGCTTTGTCGTGACAGCCAGCTGGCTTTACAATGTCAGCTGTGGCTCAGTGAACAGCACCCTTGCCTCTGAGTCAGAAGGTTGTGGGTTCAAGTGCTGCACTGTCGGAGGTGCCGTCTTTCGGATGAGACGTTAAACCGAGGCCCCCCCCTGTCTTCTCTCTCGGGTGGACATTAAAGATCCCGTGACATTACTTTGAAAAAGAGCAGGGGAGTTCTCCCCCAGTAACCTGGCCAATAGTTGTCCCTCAACCAACATAATAAAAACAGATTATCTGGATCATTATCCCATCGCTGCTTGTGGGAGCTTGCTGTGCGCAAATTGGCTGGGCTGCCGCGTTTCCTACATGACAACAGTAACTACCCTTCAAAAACTACTTCATTGGCTGTAAAACGCTTTGGGATGCCCAGTGGTCGTGAAAGGCGCTATATAAATGCAAGTCTTTCAATCATGATTCAGAGCTGTGCGACAAGTGAGAGAGGGTCTGAAATTACTGGAAAAAGAACCAATCAAGGAGCAGGACTTCTTGAAGTCCAACCCAGATACTTGCATTCAGCAACATCATATTGACAGAGGAAAATTGCTCCCGTGTAATTTAGGGCCTACTTCCCACCAGGCTCTGTCCTCTGCAATATTGCAGAGGTGTGCACAGTCTTGTCAGCCATCTTGGAGATCATTACCTCCTTATGGCAGGAGTGTAAGAGGCGGTGCATTGGGTTTGGAATGTTAGGTAGAATGTACACACACAAACGGGCCAAAGGGTCCGTGCCGTTGTTTATGCTCCACACGAGCCTCCTCCCATTCTGCATCATCGAACCCTATCTTTTTTTACCTCTGCACTTGAGTCTGCATTTGGCATAGGATGAAAGTCTCCCTTCTCTGCTGACTGTGTAGATGGTTTAAAATCCATCTTAATCCTTAACTCATTTAACTAGACTATTTCAGTTTTATCAAAGCAGATAAAGTATACTTTTCCAGTCAAGCCAGGGCTTGCTATCTGGAGCGGAGATGCTGGACTTGATTTGACGTGTCACCCGTCTGCCCCCTCTGGTGCATGTAAAAGTTCCCATGGCCCTATTTCTAAGAAGAGCAAGGGAGTTATCCCCAATGCCTTGGCCAATATTAATCCCTCAACCAATATTAATCCCTCAACCAACATCACTAAAAATAGATTATCTAGTCATTATCACATTGCATTGGAGAGTGTACCGAGGAGATTTCCGAGAATGTTGCCAGGATTGGAGAATTTTAGCTGTGAGGAAAGATTGGATAGGCTGGGATTGTTTTCTTTGGAACAGAGGAGGCCGAGGGGAGATCTTATTGAGGTGTACAAAATTATGATGGACCTAGAAAGGGTGGGTGGGAAGGACCTGTAGCCCTTAGCAGAGGGCAGAAATTTAAAGTAATTGGGGGGAGGTTTAGAGGGGATTTGAGGGGAAATGTCTTCACCTAGAGGGTGGTGGGGGTCTGGAACTCACTGCCTGAAAGGGTGGTAGAGGCAGAAACCCTCACCACATTTAAAAAGTACCTGGATGTGCACCTGAAGTGCCGTAACCGACAGGGCTACGGACCGAGAGCTGGAAAGTGGGATTAGGCTGGGTAGCTTTGTCGGCCGGCGCGGACATGATGGGCCGAAATGGCCTCCTTCCGTGCTGTAAATTTCTGATTTCTATGATTGCTGTTTGTGGGAGCTTGCTGTGCGCAAATTGGCTGCCATGTTTCCTACATTACAACAGTGACTACACTTCAAGAAGTACTTCATTGGCTGTAAAGTGCTTTGGGACGTCCGGTGGTCGTGAAAGGCGCTATATAAATGCAAGTTCTTTTTTTTCCCTGTGGTGAAACTGCCAAGGGTTTTTGGAAGGCTGAGCAACTTCAGCATAACTTAAAATAAATAATGCTTGGTCTCCCACCGGGTAATCACACTTGCAGTGATTCCCTGCCCCCACCCCCCCCCAGCCCACGGGCATACACTAAGCATAAGAGCGAGAAACTTTTATTCGGGGGTTTGAAGCCTGTGCGATGATTCATGTGGAAGCAGGGACAGTAGCTTCTCAAACCGTATTGCCGACGATCGCCCTGTGACGATCACCTGAAAAGACAATTCCATTTTGTGTGGTTGTTCTGCGGGCAGATTTTAAATCTGTAAAGGTGTCTTTAGCCACATGAGATAGCGGACTAATATGTGCCTTTCATGACAATGAGCAGTTATTGTAGTTTTTAAAAAAAAACATTCTGACTTGATAAATTGGCAATTAAATTTTTTTTTAAATATATATTTTTTAACAATTTCCATTGAGACCTAGTTCCAAAATAACTTCCATGTGAAAATATCTGGTTGCACAGTAAATTCATCACAGCTGTTGCTGTGAATCTGTTTCTGATTGGTTTGTTTTCCGATACAGTAACAGCGAACTGTCTCAAATTCAACAACTTACAACAACAACTTGTCTTTATATAGCACCTTGAACGTAGTAAAACATCCCAAGGCGCTTCACAGGTGTATTATGAGACAAAACAAATAAATTTGACACCGAGCCACACAAGAAGAAATTAGGGCAGGGCTTGGTCAAAGAGGTAGGTTTTAAGGAGCGATTTAAAAGAGGAAAGAGAGGCGGAGAGGTTTCGGGAGGGAGTTCCAGGGCTTAGAGCCGAGGCAGCTGAAGGCACGGCCACCAATGGTTGAGCGAACTAAGTTTGAAGCCTCATCTAACATTTCTTTATCGGAATTTAATTACTTGTACCATCACCTTTCACATGGTAGCAGCAAAGCAAATCAAATGTCAATATCTCAGTCGGATATCCGGGCCAAAGCTCCCGGTGTAACAGCGGGGATATCTTGTAGGCTGCCTGTGAATTCCCTCTGAGAGCAGAGCTCGATGATGTGCTCCAGGGTCTGATTAGGAGCTCCACAGTCACATGATGGGGAGGCTTTAATCTTCCACCGATGGAGAAGGTGGCAGCGTCGACCGTGACCAGTTCTGAGGCGGTTGATGATTGTCCACTGTTTGAGAGGAAGGTTTAATCCTTTAGGTTGTACTGTGGGCTCCTCGATAAGGAATCCATTCCGTGTGTCGCAGTTCTTCCAAGCATTTCGTCATCGAGGCTGAGGGGAAATTGCTTCAGGGCTGGTGACGGTCCAAGATTACTTGTACCAATCCGTGTGGGTGGCGTTTGAACTTAAAGCCCTGCTCCTTTCACACCGTGGGCTTGGATGCAATGGCCCAGAATTTGTGGTCCGCAGCGAAGCAAAGACATTCGCCACTGGGCCCCGAAGTAAGCTTTGCACAAAGACCTCGCGATATCTCTGTGAAGAATTTCGGGTTTTCCGGCGTGTAATTCAAATCAACGGAGTATAGTGGGAATCCCATAGCGTGAGCAACTGTGAGGTCAACAAGCTGTCTAAGCAGCCAATCAAAATGCAGAATTCTCACAGACAGCGAACCAGGAAGTGGGTAAGCTCTTAAAATTCTAACTTTTAAAAAAATGTTCGAGCGAGCCAAACAAAGATTGGGGCTCGCACATGGGGAAAAGGCAAACCTGAAATAAAGATGAACAAACTTTTTTTTAAAAAGCGTCACTATTTTAAAGACTGATCACTCACACCTATCTTAAAGAAAATCCCAGTGGTACTGGCTTTGCAGTGCTCGTTGACTTGGGGATCAAGTGTGAAACACTTGAGGTAATATCTTAAATTGATTTAAGGACACAACAGTTTTGGAGACACGTTGGTTGCCCATCCTTAGTTGCCCTGAAAAGGCGGTGAAGAGCACTGAACCTGTTCATTTGTAGGGGTGCCCGGCCCCTTTAAGGGACTGCGCGGCCCATTCAAAATACAGCGCATGCGTGGGTTTATCGCATTGAAGAGCCGGCTGCGCGGGAGCTCCAGAGAGCTGCGCGGGAGCTCCAGAGAGCTGCGCGGGAGCTCCAGAGAGCTGCACGGTCACACTGCTCAAAGGGAACGATGAGCTCTCTCCCTGATCTGCTGAAGTATTTGTGCTGATGGTGCTTCCCTCACTGACGTTGGGTAGAAAATTCCAATCTATACCCATGTTACTTTATTTGCTTTGTTGCTGATTTTACCAATTGTTAAATACATATATTGAATTGTTGGCTTGCATAGAATTACACGGCATTTACAGCGCAGAAACAGAGCATTCGGCTCAAATTCAGCCTCCTCCCAGCTTGCTTTGCCTAACTCATCACCATATCCCTCTGTTCCTCTCTCCCTCGCGTGTAGCTAGCTTCACTTTAAATGCATCCATGCTATTTACCTCAACCATTCTCTGTGGTCCGAATGCAATGAAAGCTTCCTGTGGCTTGTTTCTGTGGTGCATCAGTTTTGCTGTGGTGAAGCATGGCATTTCTTCACCATAGTACCGTGCATCTTCACTGTAAATTAGTCGCATGTTATAAACTCAGCGTGGCTCAGTGGGTAGCACTCTTGCCTCCGATTCAAAAGGTTGTGTGTTCAGGTCCCACTCCAAGACCAACACGTTATAATTTGCCAATTCCGTGCAATGCTGAGGGGCTGCTGCATTGTTGGCAGGTGTTGTCTTTCAGATGGGACATTAAACGCTTGTCTTTTTGTTCTGATGGTTCAGGTGGGTATTAAAAATCCCATGGCACTATTTGGGGGGATAAACAGTAGTGTCCGACTCATGGCCGACATTCTGATGAACTGATCATTCATTACCACAGCAGGCCCCAATTCTTTGTGAAGTGAGTTTCAGAGACATGATCCGGTGCTATATATAGTCAACTTAATTAAAGGCAATTCATTTTTGCGTCCTGCGATGTAATTTTTGTTTTTTTTATTCGTCCGTGGGATGTGGGCGTCGTTGGCAAGCCTGGCATTTATTGCCCTTCTCTGATTGCCCCTTGAAAAGTTGGTGGTGAGCCGCAGCCTTGAATCGCTGCAGTCCGTGTGGTGAAGGTACCCCCACAGTGCTAACTTTGTTGTAGCGGTTTAGAAACATAGAAAATAGGTGCAGGAGCAGGCCATTCGGCCCTTCTAGCCTGCACCGCCATTCAATGAGTTCATGGCTGAACATGCAACTTCAGTACCCCATTCCTACTTTCTCGCCATACCCCTTGATCCCCCTAGTAGTAAGGACTACATCTAACTCCATTTTGAATATATTTAGTGAATTGGACTCAACAACTTTCTGCGGTAGAGAATTCCACAGGTTCACCACTCTCTGGGTGAAGAAGTTTCTCCTCATCTCAGTCCTAAATGGCTTACCCCTTATCCTTAGACTGTGACCCCTGGTTCTGGACTTCCCCAACATTGGGAACATTCTTCCTGCATCTAACCTGTCTAAACCCGTCAGAATTTTAAAAGTTTCTATGAGATCCCCTCTCATTCTTCTGAACTCCAGTGAATATAAGCCCAGTTGATCCAATCTTTCTTGATATGTCAGTCCCAGCATCCCGGGAATCAGTCTGGTGAACCTTCGCTGCACTCCCTCAATAGCAAGAATGTCCTTCCTCAAGTTAGGAGACCAAAACTGTACACAATACTCCAGGTGTGGCTTCACCAAGGCCCTATACAACTGTAGCAACACCTCCCTGCCCTTGTACTCAAATCCCCTCGCTATGAAGGCCAACATGCCATTTGCTTTCTTAACCGCCTGGTGTACCTGCATGCCAGCCTTCAATGACTGATGTACCATGACATCCAGGTCTCGTTGCACCTCCCCTTTTCCTAATCTGTCACCATTCAGATAATAGTCTGTCTCTCTGTTTTTACCACCAAAGTGGATAACCTCACATTTATCCACATTATACTTCATCTGCCATGCATTTGCCCACTCACCTAACCTATCCAAGTCGCTCTGCAGCCTCATAGAATCCTCCTCGCAGCTCACACTGCCACCCAACTTAGTGTCATCTGCAAATTTGGAGATACTACATTTAATCCCCTCGTCTAAATCATTAATGTACTGTATAAACAGCTGGGGCCCCAGCACAGAACCTTGCGGTACCCCACTAGTCACTGCCTGCCATTCTGAAAAGTCCCCATTTACTCCTACTCTTTGCTTCCTGTCTGACAACCAGTTCTCAATCCACGTCAGCACACTACCCCCAATCCCATGTGCTTTAACTTTGCACATTAATCTCTTGTGTGGGACCTTGTCGAAAGCCTTCTGAAAGTCCAAATACACCACATATCAACTGGTTCTCCCTTGTCCACTCTACTGGAAACATCCTCAAAAAATTCCAGAAGATTTGTCAAGCATGATTTGGTACAACTGAGTGTCTCACTAGGCCATTTCAGAGGGCAGTTAAGAGTACAAACCCATCTGGTTTACAAACTTTCTTTAGGGAAGGAAATCTGCCGTCCTTATCCGGTCTGGCCTATATGTCACTCCAAACCCACAGCAATTGTGCTCGACTCTTAACTGCCTTCTGAAACGGCCGAGAAAGCCACGCGGTTGTATCGAAACTACTACGAAAAACTTATAAGAATAAAACCGAACAGACCACCCGGCATCAACCTTGGCACCAGATTCGGATATCGCAGTTCCTGGGTCACAATCCTGGAACTCCCTCCCTAACAGCACTGTGGGAGCACCTTCACCACACGGACTGCAGCGGTTCAAGAAGGCGGCTCACCACCACCTTCTCAAGGGGCAATTAGGGATGGGCAATAAATGCTAGCCTGGCCAGCGACACCCACATCACGTGAGTGAATAAAGAAAAATAAATTGGACATTGGGGAGGCAAACTCGGCACAGGAGTTTTGGAGCTTGGCAGTAAAAAGAAAGAACTTGCACTTATATAGCACCTTTCATGAATTCAGGACGTTCCGCAGCACTTTACAGCCAATGAAGTGAAATCTAGTCACTGTTGTAATGTGGGAAACGTGGCAGCCAATTTGCGCACAGCAAGCTCCCACAAACAGCAATGTGATAATGACCAGATAATCTGTTTTATTAAGTGGTGTTGGTTGAGGGATAAATATTGGTCAGGGCACCGGGGAGAACTCCCCTGCTCTTCGGAATAGTGCGATGGGATCTTTTACGTCCACTTGAGAGAGCAGATGGGGTTTAACGTCTCGGCTGAAAAACTCTATTTGCTCTAAGCGGGTGAGGCCAGTATTTAGGTTTTATCTTGCAATAGGAACTGATTCTACTCCGAGCTCAATTCAGCTGGGCCAAACACTGAGAGGAAATGATACGGTATGCATTTTGTCAGGTCACTGCCCTGTTTTCTTAATGTCCTTTTTTTTTAGGAACCTAAAGAAGCTGTCATGGATTGGTTTGACGATTCTACTGATTGCTCATACCAGTAAAACAATTTACAGAAATTGGGATTGGGAGTCCGAGTACACGCTATTCATGTCTGGGCTGAAGGTACGATGAGATTTTGTTCGGAATGGGGAGGGGAAGATGTGTTTGGGGGGGGAGCCTTGCTCCAGAAGATTGTGTACATTTTGAAGTTAGCATATGTTTTTTTCCCCAAAGTTGTTGGTTGTCCTTTAATGACTCTCAACACTTTCTCCTTTCAAAGAGCATCTTTATCCCACTGCAGCTAAACAGGACATAGAGGAATTAACTATAACCTGTAAGATGTAACCAATTTCTACTGTAACTGGTACATGGAAAACTCTATCTTAATCTTCAATTTTGCATGTACTCAAATGGTGGCAGGAAGTTGAGAACACTGTTTTTAAAAAAGCATATGTGATCCTTGGCATTTTTAAGATAGGCACAGAGTACAAAAGCAATGAGGTTATGCTCAACATTTATGAAACACTGGTTAGTCCTTAGCTGCAGTTTGTGGCCAATTCTAGATACTGCACTTTAGGAAGGATGTCAAGGCCTTGGGGCGGGTGCAGAGATTTACCAGAATAGTAGAATCTGGTGACAGATTAGGAAAAGGGGAGGTGCAACGAGACCTGGGTGTCATGGTACATCAGTCATTGAAGGTTGGCATGCAGGTACAGCAGGCGATGAAGAAGGCAAATGGCATGTTAGCCTTCATAGCTAGGGGATTTGAGTATAGGAGCAGGGAGGTTTTACTGCAGTTGTATAGGGCCTTGGTGAGGCCACACCTTGAATATTGTGTTCAGTTTTGGTCGTCTAATCTGAGGAAGGACATTCTTCCTATTGAGAGAGTGCAGCGAAGGTTCACCAGACTGATTCCCAGGATAGCAGGACTGATATATGAAGAAAGACTGGATCGACTAGGCTTATATTCACTGGAATTTAGAAGGATGAGAGGGGATCTCATAGAAACATAAAAAATTCTGACAGGATTGGACAGGTTAGATGCAGGAAGAATGTTCCCAATGTTGGGGAAGTCCAGAACCAGGGGTCACAGTCTAAGGATAAGGGGTAAGCCATTTAGGACCAAGATGAGGAGAAACTTCTTCACCCAGAGAGTGGTGAACCTGTGGAATTCTCTACCACAGAAAGTTGTTGAGGCCAGTTCGTTAGATATATTCAAAAGGGAGTTAGATATGGTCCTTATGGCTAAAGGATCAAGGGGTATGGAGAGAAAGCAGGAAAGGGGTACTGAGGTGAATGATCAGCCATGATCATATTGATTGGCGGTGCAGGCTCGAAGGGCTGAATGGCCTACTCCTGCACCTATTTTCTATGTTTCTATGAACGGTACCAGGGATGAAGGACTTCAGTTATGTGGAGAGACTGGAGAAGCTGGGATTGTTCTCCTTAGAGCTGAGAAGGTTAAGAGGAGACTTGATAGGGGTGTACAAAATTATGAAGGGTTTTGACAGAGTAAATAAGGAGAAACTGTTTCCAGTGGGAGGAGGGTCGGTAACCAGAGGACAAAGATTGAAGGTGATTGGCAAAAGAACCAGAGGGGGAATGAGGAAACATTTTTCTACGCAGCGAGTTGTGATCTGGAATACACTTCTGAAAGGGCGGTGGAAGCAGATTCAACAGTAACATTCAAAAGAGAATTGGATAAATACATAAATGGAAAAGAATTACAGGGCTACGGGGAAAGAGCAAGGGGAGTGCGACTAATTGGATAGAAACATAGAAAATAGGTGCAGGAGTAGGCCATTCGGCCCTTCGAGCCTGCACCACCATTCAATAAGATCATGGCTGATCATTCCCTCAGTACCCCTTTCCTGCTTTCTCTCCATACCCCTTGATCCCTTTAGCCGTAAGGGCCACATCTAACTCCCTCTTGAATATATCCAATGAACTGGCATCAACAACTCTCTGCGGCAGGGAATTCCACAGGTTAACAACTCTGAGTGAAGAAGTTTCTCCTCATCTCAGTCCTAAATGGCCTACCCCTTATCCTAAGACTGTGTCCCCTGGTTCTGGACTTCCCCAACATCGGGATCATTCTTCCCGCCTCTAACCTATCCAGTCCTGTCAAAATTTTATGTGTTTCTATGAGATCCCCTCTCATTCTTCTAAACTCCAGTGAATACAGGCCCAGTTGATCCAGTCTCTCCTCATATGCCACTCCAGCCATCCCAGAATCAGTCTGGTGAACCTTCGCTGCACTCCCTTAATAGCAAGAACGTCCTTCCTCAGATTAGGATACCAAAACTGAACACAATATTCCATGTGAGGCCTCACCAAGGCCCTGTACAACTGCAGTAAGACCTTGAGCCTGCACCGCCAATCAATATGATCATGGCTGATCATTCACCTCAGTACCCCTTTCCTGCTTTCTCTCCATACCCCTTGATCCCTTTAGCCATAAGGACCACATCTAACTCCCTTTTGAATATATCTAACGAACTGGCCTCAATAACTTTCCTATACTCAAATACCCTAGCTATGAAGGCCAACATACCATTTGCCGACTTCACCGCCTGCTGTACCTGCATGCCAACTTTCAATGACTGATGAACCATGACACCCAGGTCTCGTTGCACCTCCCCTTTTCCTAATCTGCCGCCATTCAGATAATCTGCCATCATGTTTTTGCCCCTAAAGTGGATAACCTCACACTTATCCACATTATATTGTATCTGCCATGCATTTGCCCACTCACCTAACCTGTCCAAGTCACCCTGCAGCCTCTTAGCGTCCTCCTCACAGCTCACACCGCCACCCAGTTTAGTGTCATTTGCAAACCTGGAGATATTACATTCAATTCCTTCATCTAAATCATTAATGTATATTATAAAGAGCTGTGGTCCCAGCACTGAACCCTGCGGCACCCCACCAATCACTGCCTGCCATTCTGAAAAGGACCCGTTTATCCCAACTCTCTGCTTCCTATCTGCCAACCAGTTCTCTATCCACGTCAGTACATTACCCCAAATACCATGTGCTTTGATATTGCACACCAATCTCTTGTGCAGGATCTTGTCAAAAACCTTTTGAAAGTCCAAATACACCACATCCACTGGTTCTCCCTTGTCCACTCTACTAGTTACATCCTCAAAAAATTCCAGGAGATTTGTCAAGCATGATTTCTCTTTCATAAATCCATGCTGACTTGGACCGGTCCTGCCACTGCTTTCCAAACGCGCTGCTATTTCATCTTTAATAATTGATTCCAACATTTTCCCCTAACCGGTCAGGCTAACCGGTCTATAATTACCCATTTCCTCTCTCTCCCTCCTTTTTTAAAAAGTGGTGTTACATTAGCTACCCTCCAGTCCATAGGAACTGATCCAGAGTCGATAGACTGTTGGAAAATGATCAACAGTGCATCCACTATTTCTATGGCCACTTCCTTAAGTACTCTGGGATGCAGACTATCAGGCCCTGGGGATTTATCGGCCTTCAATCCGCTCAATTTCCCTAACACAATTTCCCGCCTAATAAGGATACCCTTCAGTTCCTCCTTCTCACTAGACCCTCGGTCCCCTAGTACTTCCGGAAGGTTATTTGTGTCTTGCTTCGTGAAGACAGAACCAAAGTATTGGTTCAACTGGTCTGCCATTTCTTTGTTCCCCATTATAAATTCACCTGAATCTGACTGCAATGGACCTACTTTTGTCTTCACTGATCTTTTTCTCTTCACATATCTATAGAAGCTTTTGCAGTTAGTTTTTTGTTCCCAGCAAGCTTCCTCTCACACTCTGTTGTCCCCCTCCTAATTAAACCCTTTGTCCTCCTCTGCTGAATTCTAAATTTCTCCCAGTCCTCAGGTTTGCTGCTTTTTCTGGCCAATTTATATGCCTCTGCCTTGGATTAAACACCATCCCTAATTTCCCTTGTTAGCCACGGTTGAGCCACCTTCCCCGTTTTATTTTTACTCCAGACAGGGATGTACAATTGTTGAAGTTCATCCATGTGATCTTTAAATGTTTACCATTGCCTATCCACCGTCAACCCTTTAAGTATCATTTGCCAGTCTATTCTAGCCAATTCACACCTCATACCGTCGAAGTTACCTTTCCTTAAGTTCAGGACCCCTAGCCCCTAGTCTCTGAATGAACTGTGTCACTCTCCATCTTAATAAAGAATTCTACCATATTATGGTCACTCTTCCCCAAGGGGCCTCGCACAACAGGGTTGCTAATTAGTCCTTTCTCATTACACATCACCCAGTCGAGGATGGCCAGCTCTCTAGTTGGTTCCTCAACATATTGGTCCAGAAAACCATCCCTAATACACTCCAGGAAATCCTCCTCCACTGAATTGCTACCAGTTTGGTTAGCCCAATCAATATGTAGATTAAAGTCGCCCATGATTACTGCTCTACCTTTATTACACACATCCCAAATTTCTTGTTTGATGCTGTCCCCAACCTCACTACTACTGTTTGGTGGTCTGTACACAACTCCCAATAGCGTTTTCTGCCCTTTGGTATTCCGTAGCACCACCCATACCGATTCCACATCATCGAAGCTAATGTCCTTCCTTACTATTGCGTTTATTTTCTCTTTAACCAGCAACGGCACCCCGCCTCCTTTTCCTTTCTGCCTATCCTTCCTGGATGTTGAGTTCCCAGCCTTGGTCACCCTGGAGCCATGCCTCCGTGATGCCAATTATATCATATTCATTCATTGCTGCCTGTGCAGTTAATTCGTCCACCTTATTCCGAATACTCCTCACATTGAGGGACAGAGCCTTCAGGCTTGTATTTTTAACACATTTTGCCCTTTTTGAATTTTGCTGTAATGTGGCCCTTTTTGATTTTTGTCCTGGGTTTCTCTGCCCTCCACTTTTACTTTTCTTCTTTCTATCTTTTGCTTCTGCCCCCATTCTACTTCCCTCTGCCTCCCTGGTTCTACCAAAGGGCCGGTACAGGCATGATGGGCCAAATGGCCACCTCCTGTCATGTATCATTCTGTGAGTGATACAAAATGGTAATTGCAGTCCTCAGAGGATCAATGTCCACTTGTGACTATTAAATATTGCTTTAATTTGTGTGTTTTGGGCAAGAGGAGTCGATAGTTCTAATATAAATAGTTTGGCGTTCTGCTTTAAAGTAGTTATGCAGGGATTTGGCACTCTTCGGTAGTTCTGCTCCAAAACTGTGATTTGTGCTATTTTTTTTAAAATTCAAGGTCAATAAAAACAATGCAAAACTTTGGAATAATGTGGGACATGCCTTGGAAAATGAGCACAACTATGGGAAAGCTTTGAAATACTTCATTCAAGCCACAAGGGTTCAGCCAGGTAACGCAGTCTCAATTAAGTTGTCAAGTATTTGTACAGCTTCACATGGGCGTTATCCCTTCTGGTGATTGTTGACTTGAGATAGGAAATGTGAGCTTGGATCTTGTACAGCTTGTGTTGACTTTGGCTGAGCTGCCTGATCACATGACCCATTAAGTGCACACTTGCACATTGCAAACATGTGAGTGTCATTGGGGTTTCTTGTGTTTTGCTACAGCACACGCAATGCAAAATCTAACCCGACACTCATGCAGAGGCCATGAGTGGGGGCGTGTAGGACAGAATAGCTGATCCATAAAAACAATGGCGGACAGATAAAGACCCTCTGGTCCATCCAGCCTGTCCCCCACAATTGCCATTCCTTGTGAATCACAACATATACACGCTCCACCCCATCCAAAACCATGTGATCTCCTGGGAGTGGCAAAAAACTAGATTGAAAAAAACCCAGGCCGATTTGGGGGGTGCGGGGGGAGATCTGGAAAATTCCTCTCCAACCCATCTAGGCGATCGAAATTAGTCCAGGAGATCACTCTGGCCATTAAATTCCCTGCAGTACCCACCTTCTGTAACTACTTACCAATGTTCCCTGTAAGCTGCCCTTTGTTCTGTGTGGTCCCGACTGTGGGGGACATTTCTCATTACTGTGGGGCCGTGCGGCCGAGAGAGAACATTGGTACTGACCCATCGAAGATACCAAACCAAAAAGAATGAACAAATTTTTGTATCGGCACAAATTTGATCTTAGCTACCTAATAGGTAGCCAAATAAATAATTCAAAAGTGCAAGAAAAATAATCAGGTGAAGGGTTATGGTGAAATATAACATATTGGCAAGTAAAGTGTCGGATGAAACCGCATAGGCAACCATGTGATTTTTTTTTTCTTTTCCATCCTGTATTAATAAATGATCTGAAACTGGTTCCAAATTCACTATAAATACCATGTGGGCTTATGGCATTCTTGCACTGCGCATTGTTGTATTTAACCCTCATTGGGTTTTTTTTTGTTTCTTGATCTATTACTTTGTGAACTCGACTGTGTCAGGCCGTCATTCATAATGTTACTCATATTTCAGGGCCAGTGCCATTAGAATCGCAATTTTACTTCCCTTTCCAGAATTACAGAAACTTCAAAGGTGCATTAGACACACTTAAACTGCAATCCCGCAGGTGAGATTAGGTGGTAAAATCATCATCATTTCTTTTCTAAGGCAGTGGCCCGGAGTCAAGGATGAAGTGCTTCTACACTAAAACGAGTTCTAAGGTCTCCGGGTGTCACTGTTGTGGTTGTCGATGAGGGTCCTGATGTCCCAGGTCCCGACTTTCATGTTAAAGGGTGGAAGCTGTCTGTGCGTGAATTCTTTTAACGTGGGGTGGCCGTTACACGCCAGCCACCACACGGACGTATCCTGCTCCAATGGTGAGGGGATCCAAGACAATTGGAGACTGTGTTCTGCTGCATGGGTCTAGCGCGCGCACACGCACACACACACATGTTAATGGGCCATACTTGTAATGCATGTTGGGTTGGATAAGTGTAAAGATAGTAGACCACTGGATTAGTTTTGCTCACGCAATGTGGTGTGTTTTATTTCACGTTCTAATCGCAAAGATGATATTGGTGCCCACATGAATGTTGGAAGAACCTATAAAAACCTGAACAAGACCAAAGAAGCGGAAGACGCCTACATGCTGGCAAAATCCCTTATGCCACAGGTATGCTGAGTCCTTGGATGATCAGGAAATCTTGCGTCAAATTGATTTGTGTTGGGCAGGTCACATAATGTACTTGTATTCAGATATTCACTATCTCCAGGGATTAAAGGTCTCCTGGTCACCCCAGGCTGATATTGTCGATGATATTGTAGTTATCTAACTCAGTTGAGAAATGTGAAGGACTTCAGAAGCTCCCCTTGCTGCTTTTTTATGTTCACACAATTGGCTGAACGGTCGTTAATTCCAAAAAGACTACTTAACAAACATCGGGACTAAACAAGACCTCTGCAAACTGACCTTCGTTGAAACATTAGGAGCAGGATGAGGCCATTCAGCCCCTCGGGCCTGCTGTGCCATTTAATTAGATCGTGGCTGATTTGCACCTCGACTCCATTTTCCTGCCTTTGCTCCATATCCCTTTAAATTCGCCCCACCCCCCCACATGGGCCCAATTTTGGCGAACCCGTTTTTTTGCGCACTGACCCTTTATGCGCTGGAAAGGGCGGCAAACAACTTTTCGTATCCTGGCCCCTCTGCCGAGTGTCCCGGGTCCTGGTGCGGCGTCCATGGTGGAGTGGGGGGGGCAGAACTACGGCCCTGCACTGAAAACACTGCCGGCAGCTGACCGCATGCGCAGTAGAGTCTGCGCGCGTGCTCCTCGCCCTCCCAGCGTGTCCTGCAAGCTGTCAGCCGCCGTGGAGCCCAGCCTTCTCCCTCCTTCCCTCCCTCCCCCCCTCCTTCCCCCCCACCAAAGCCTCCCGATGTGTCTTTGCCGGCCTCCCCTATCCCACGCCGAATGGCCTCCCGTACAGGCCGGATGCTGCTTTCCCAGGCCCAAGGTAGGATTTACTTCAAATATTTAATTGTTAATCAATTGTCTACCCGAGTTCTTTATTTTTATTTAGTTATTTTAACTTTTATTTGGGCTGTTTGGTGCTTGGGTGCAGGTCCTTACTTACTTACCTGCGCCGATTTCTTCACTGTCCGCAACGTTTTTCAGAGTTGGCCACATACGCTGACCTAAGTCGATTTGGTGTAAGTGTTAGCTGGCCAAAGTGGCATAAATGGCCAAAACTGGCGTCAGTGTCTGGGAATGCCCCCTTTTGGGGGGAAAAAAACTGAATTAAAAAAAATCGTACCTAACTAAGTTGTTCTGGAACAAGTTTATTGGGGAAAATGTTTTTTTTAAAACTTACGTCAGAAAAACCAACTTACTCCAAAAAAAAATTCATGCAAGTCATGGTCAAAATTGGACCCTATCTCTGTAATCTCCTCCAGTCCCACAACTCCCCCGAGCTGTCTGTGTTCCTCTAATTCTGCCCTCCTGAGCATCCCTGATTATAATCGCTCCACCATCGGTGGCCGTGTCTTCAGCTGCCTGGGCCCCAAGCTCTGGAACTCCCTCCCTAAACCTCTCCGTCTCTCTACCTCTCTGTCCTTCTTGAAGACGTTCCTTAAAACCGACCTCTTTGACCCAGCTTTTGGTCACCTGCCCTAATTTCTTCTTATGTGGCTCCGTGTCACATTTTATTTGTTTTGTCTTCTAACACCTTGGGATGCTTTATTACATTAAAGGCCCAATATAAATACAAGTTGTTATACACTTACACTAACATAAATCTATGTATCTCAGTTTTAAAATTCCAATTGTCCCCCAACACTCTCAGGCTTTTGGGGCAGAGAATTTCACATTTCTGCCACCTTTTGTGAGAGAAAGTTTTTCCTGATTTTATTCCTGATTGGCCTGGCTCTGGTTTTAACATTATGTCCCCTTATTCTAGATTCCCCCACCAGAGAAAATCGTTTATTTGTAATCACCCTTTCAAATTATTTTAACATTTAAACACCCAGGTCTGTTCACATTTGCTATGTGCAAGAGAATACAAGTCAGGTTTATGCAACCTGTCTTCATACTGTAACCCTTTTAGCCCCGGTATCATTCTGGTGAATCTGCCCTGCACCCCCTCCAAGGCTAATTATATCCTTCCTGAGGTGCAGTGCCCAAAACTGAACACAGTGCTCCATCTGGGCTCTGACCAAGTCTCTCTGCAATGAAGCACAAGAGCATAGGAAATAGGAGCAGGAGTCGGCCATTCGGCCCCTCGAGCCTGCTCCGCCATTCAATAAGATCATGGTGATCCGATCATGGACTCAGCTCCACTTCCCCGCCCGTTCCCCAAAACCCTCGACTCCCTTATCATTCAAAAATCTGTCTATCTCCACTTTAAATATATTCAGTGACCCAGCCTCCACAGCTCTCTGGGGCAGAGAATTCCACAGATTCACAACCCTCAGAAAAGAAATTCCTTCTCCTCTCCGTTTTAAATGGGCGGCCCCTTATTCTGAAACTCTACCCCCTAGTTCTAGATTCAACCACGAGGGGAAAAATCCTCTCTGCATCTACCCTAGCAAGCCCCTTCAGAATCCTATACGTTTCAATTAGATCACACCTCAGTCTTCTAATCTCGAATGAGTACAGGCTCAACCTTTCTTCATAAGACAACCCCTTCATCTCAGGAATGAACCTTGTACCCTTAACTTCATAGAAACATAGAAAATAGGTGCAGGAGTAGGCCATTCGGCCCTTCGAGCTGAATGGCCTTCCTCCCCTTTGTATTCAAATAACAGCCAACATTCCATTAGCCGTTTTGATTACATTTTGTACCTGTGCACTAGCTTTTAATGATTTGTGTACATGAACTCCCAAATCTCTCTGCTCCTCTACAGTTCCTAGTTTCTCGCTATTTTGAAAATACTCCGATTTATTTTTCTTGTGTCCCAGATGGATGACCTCACACACTTGCCTGCACTGAACTCCACTTGCAATAGTTTCACCTGCTCAATTAATCTGCAATTTTCTTCTCCCATCTGCTCGACCGACTGTCTCTCCTAACTTGATGTTGGCAGCAAGCTTGGATGCACAGCTCTCGGTTCCTTCATCCAAGTCATTGATAAATATCGGCCCAGAAACTCCGGCCTCCAGGGTCCGTATGGGGTGCACACGGAGTATGTACAGACCCGTGAAGGCATCGCAAAAGCCGCTTTTCAGCACACAATGCGCATGCGCTGAAAACCGGCTTTTCCGATCTGTTAAGCTGCAGCTCGACAGATCCTCCGTGTTTCCACAGCGAGGACAGTTGAATGGGCAAGATTGCGGTATTTGCCCATATCTTGCCCAGCGGATGTCCTGAAAATTCGTGTACCGAGTAAAATCAGCCACCTAGCCTACTTTTACAGGTGTAAGAGTTTTAAAATACACAAAATATTATAAAATAAAATTTTAAAACATTTTATTGTTTAAAATCCTCCCCATTACAGTAAGTTTATTTTAAACCATAATTTTAAAAACTTTTTTTAAAAAATTGGAAAAATATATATTTTTTATAATATATAAATAACTTTAATTTAAATTAATAAAAATATGTGGTGTATTTTTTCTGTTAGAGCTTTGTGTTTGGGGGGCGGTTTCTCATTCATGATAATGGGAACTCCAACTTACGGAGTTCCCATTATTATGAATGAGAACATACTTTACCTGATTGGCTGCCTAGAACCATGTGACTGCAGCTCCAGGCCTGCGCATGTCCCGACATGCACGCGCTGCAACGCGCAGTCAGTGGAGGCCTCAGGATCGGGAACTCACGCGGGCGCAGCAGGAACAGATAGGTGCGCATCTTTTGCAACTTTTTTTACCCGATTGCAGCCGACGGCGATTTCTGGACCAATGTCAAAAGTTGAGGCCCCATAACAGATCCCTGGGGAGCACCACTTGTCACATCCTGCCAATCAGAGAGCGTGCCCGTTATTCCGACCTCCCAACCAGTTTCCAATTCTCCAGTCTGGGTGGGTGTGTGGCTCCGTCTGTCTGTGTGTGGACAGAGAGCTTTCTCGAATCATAGAACGGTTACAGCACGGAAGGCTATTCGGCCCATCGAGCCCGTGCCCACTCTCAGCCAGTCCCACTCCCACGCCCTTTCCCCATTGCTCTGCAAATTTTTTTCTTCAGGTACTTATCTAATTCCCTTTTGAAAGCCATGATTGAGTCTGCCTCCACCACCCTCTCAGCCGTGCATTCCAGATCCTAACCACTCGCTGTGTAATAACGTTTTTGCTCGTGTTGCCGTCGTTTTTTTTTCCAATCACCTTAAATCTGTGTCCCTCTGGTTCTCGACCCTTCCGCCAATGGGAACAGTTTCTCTCTGTCTACTCTGTCCAGACTCCTCAGGATTTTGAACACCTCGATCAAATCTCCACTCAACCTTCTCTGCTCCCAGGAAACTAGTGTGCATGTTCCTCATATGTGTTGAAATAGTCCCACTTTTATTGGAATGCTTACTCCAACATTTGTATATAGGCAGTTTGGAAAACTTACTACAGAATTGATATCCGGCTGAATGTGATCTTTTGCACATTTTCTTTTTCGAGAAAGGTTATACCAGGAAAGAAGTACGCAGCCCGCGTCGCTCCCAATCACCTCAACGTTTACATCAATCTGGCAAATTTGATTCGAGGGAATGAATCTCGCTTGGAGGAGGCCGACCAACTATACCGCCAAGCGATCAGTATGAGACCTGATTTTAAACAGGCGTACATCAACAGGTAGTGAATCATCGAATGTTGCAGCACAGGAGGCCAGTCAGCCCGTCGCGCCTGTGCCGGCTCTGTGACAGAGAATTTGTGTTTAGCCCCACCTCTGCTTTTTGTCCGTAGGTCTGTCAGTACCTCCTCCTCAACCACCCGTCTTACTCCCTTTCAACATTATTGATGGAATTAGCTCCCACCAGGCAGAGCGTTCCAGACACCGACAACTCTCGGAGTGGAAGCATTTCTCTCGATCTTTTGCCAATGATTTTAAATCTCTGACCTCTGGCTATTGACCCACTCGCCAGAGGGAAATAGTTTTTCTCTATCTACTCCTATCAAAACTTCTCAACTTGAAAATCTCTATTAGGTCACCTCTTAACCTGTAGCAGAAGCCTTATTTTCTGTTTCTTTTTTGGGGATGTGAGCATCGCTGGCAAGGCCAGCATTTATTGCCCATTCCTATTTGCCCTGTGAAGGAGGCGGTGAGCAGCTGATAGCAGTTTGATGCAACGAAGTGGCTTGCTAGGCCACTCCAAAGGGCAGTTAAGAATCAGTCATGTTGGCGTGGGGACTGGAGTCACATATAGGCCTAGACCGGGTAAGGGCAGCAGGTTTCCTTCCCGAGCAGACGTTGGTGAACCAGATGGGTTTTCACCACAATCCAACTGCCTCATGGTCATTTTTACTCACAGATTTATTAAAACGGAATTCAAATTCTCATAACTGCCATGGTGGGATTTGAACTTGCGTTCTCTGAATTACTAGCCCAGTCATTTCTATTTTATGTCTTGAAAGGAAGGGAGGCTTCTTTAAATGATGGGATTAATGAAGAAAGAAAAAATGGATAATTTGCATCTATATAGTGCCTTTCATGACCGCCGGATGTCCCAAAGCACTTTGCAACCAATGAAGTGTAGTCACTGTTGTAATGTAAGAAACGCGGCAGCCAATTTGCGCACAGCAAGCTCCCACAAACAGTAATGTGATAATGACCAGATAATCTGTTTTTTGTTGATTGAGGGATAAATATTGGCCCCAGGACACCGGGGATAACTCCCTGCTCTTCGAAATAGTGCCATGGGATCTTTTACATCCACCTGAGAGAGCAGACGGGGCCTCGATTTAACGTCTCCTCTGAAAGACGGTACCTCCGACAGTACTGCATTGGGAGTGTCGACCTAGATTTTTGTGCTCAAGTCTCAGGAATGGGTCTTGGACCCACGACCTTCTGACCGAGAGGCGAGAGCGCTGCCCACTGAGCCACGGCTGACACTTAGTGCGACGGACTTTGCTGTGTTACGAGCGCTACACCAATAGGGTTTTGTGTTATAAACTTGTGTTTATGGAGTTATTACCAGGACGTAGCAGAGAAACATTTTAAAATGCTGGTTTTGATTATTTTTGTAACAAGGAAAATAAAAATCCTGAAGTAGGTATTACATTCAGTGAAGCAACGATGAATACAACAGCTTAAGGATGATCAAATAATTGATCCCTTCGATTTACCACACAATTGTGGATAATTATTGTTCCCTAAATATTTGTCACATCAGGCAACATTTGATACTTCAGAGGCAGTTAACATTTTGTAGAAATCGAAAGCTCCTTATGATTGACAACTGTATTGTCATTTGAATATATTTACTGCTGGCTGTTCATTTCATTTGGTAACTTTATCTTGGTAACAACAGTTCAAATGATAAAATTTTAGCTTTTAAAACTTTGAGTTAGCTGTTGCAGTCAAACACTGTTTGAGCCATTGAGCCAAAGAACTACTTTGTATACTATTTAATCTCTTTGAAGAGTAGATGTGCTGGTTGCTCAGGTTGTTTCAGACAGGTAATGGGCTAAATGCTGGGGTTTCTCTAAAGCTTATATTCCAATATATGAATAAGGATAGGACGACCACCTTGGCCACTGGGCCCATCCCATCCAGTCATGATGCAGCCTCATTCAGCAGCAGTCAATGAGCTCAGTTCAAAATATTAAAAGTTTCATAGGAAATCTTCAGTTTGGTTCACGAGAAAGTTCCACAAACCACAATAAGTAGTGTCAGCTGTGGCTCAGTGGGTAGCCAGAAGGTCGTGGGTTCAAGTCCCACTCCAGGGACTTGAGCACATAATCCAGACCGACACTCCCAGTGCAGTGCTGAGGGAGCAACGCACTGTCGGAGGTGCCGTCTTTCAGATGAGACGTCTGCTCTCTCAGGTGGACATAAAAGATCCCATGGCACTATTTCGAAGAAGAGCGGGGGAGTTCTCCCCGGTGTCCTGGGCCAATATTTATCCCTCAACCAACATCACTTAACTAGATTATCTGGTTGTTATCACATTGCTGTTTGTGGGAGCTTACTGTAGGGAAAATGGCTGCCACGCTTCCTACATTACAACAGTGACTACACTTCTAAAAGTACTTAATTGGCTGTAAAGCGCTTCGGAACATTCTATGCTCATGAAAGGCGCTACATAAATGCAGGTTTTCTTTCTCTTCACGGATTGGCAGGAAAATGTAATGCTCCATTCTGCGATTCAGTTCTTGACGCTAAGTTCTTGGGTGAGTTTCTAAGTTCTTGACGATTCATTCTCAGGGGTGAGTTGCTTCTGAAGATGGACAGGCCTCTGGAGGCCAGGGATGCCTACATAAGGGCCCTGGAACTGGACAAGACCAACGCTGACCTCTGGTACAATCTGGCGATTGTTTACATTGAGCTCAAAGACCCGTCCGAAGCCTTGAAACATTTCAACCAGGCTCTGGAAATCAGTTCTAACCACAAGCTGGCGCTGTTTAACTCGGGCCTGCTAATGCAAGAATCAGGTAAATCTGCAACTCAGCCTTAAAACCAATCTTTGTTTCGTTGATCTTTGCTTCAGCCTGGCCGTGTGCAGAATGTGAAACCCGTGTTCCAAGTCTGTAGCTGATTTTCAACCTTTCTCCTTGTGAGCCGATATTTATAAAGTCTTAGTACTCATAGAATGAAAGAAATTTACGGCACAGAAGGAGGCCATTCCGGCCCATCGTGTCCGCGCCGGCCGACCAAGAGCCTACCCAGCCTAATCCCACTTTCCAGCTCTCGGTCCGTAGCCCTGTAGGTTACAGCACTTCACGTGCACATCCAAGTACTTTTTAAATGTGGTGAGGGTTTCTGCCTCTACCACCCTTTCAGGCCGTGAGTTCCAGACCCCCACCACCCTCTGGGTGAAGAAAGTTTTCCTCATCTCCCCTCTAAACCTTCCACCAATGACTTTAAATCTAAGCCCCCTGGTTATTGACCTCTCTGCTAAGGGAAATGGGTCCTTCCTATCCACTCTATCCAGGCCCCTCATAATTTTATACACCTCAATTAATTCTCCCCTCAGCCTCCTCTGTTCCAAAGAAAACAACCCCAGTCTATCCAATCTTTCCTCATCGCTAAAATTCTCCAGTCCTGGCAACATCCTTGTAAATCTCCTCTGTACCCTCTCCAGTGCAATCACACCTTTCCTGTAATGTGACCAGAACAGTACATGGTGCTACCAGAACTGAACTCGGGATAAGTGTCTATGATCAACGGTTGGGAGGTCAAGTTTTGAGGGTTAATGAAGTCTGTGGTTGTCGCCTCTAAAGGAGTGAAAATCCCAGAGAAATAAGCTGAATCAAAACCTCTGAGCACCCATTGCAGGAACTTTAACCCACAGATCTAAAAGCTGACTGCAGCGCACATTAGAAAGCTGGAACGTTTAGTTGTGTTGCAATTCACAATTGAGGACACTTCAGGTTACGTTTTTTGAAATTAAGGTCGGCAAAGAGTAAGAGGTGACTTGTGAATTTTTGGAATAGCTTTAGAAGATGTAAACGTTCAGATTCATTTTAGCTTGATCCCCCAAATCTATATGTTGAGTGCCCAAGATTCCTCTGTTTGGTGACACAGAACGATTTATGTGGTGATTAGATGTCCAATTCCCTTAGCTGGTACTAAGTATAGCGTGGATAACCAAGGAAATTAAGGAGAGTATCAAATTAAAAACCAATGCGTATAAGGTGGCCAAGGTTAGTGGAAAATAGAAGATTGGGAAAATTTGAAATGACAGCAAAGAATGACTAAGAAGGCAATAAAGAAAGGAAAGATAGATTACGAAGGTAAACTTTGCGCGAAACATAAAAACGGATAGTAAAAGCTTTTACAGATATATAAAACGGAAAAGAGTGACTAAAGTAAATGTTGGTCCCTTAGAAGATGAGAAGGGGGATTTAATAATGGGAAATGTGGAAATGGCTGAGACCTTAAACAATTATTTTGCTTCGGTCTTCACAGTGGAAGACACAAAAACCATGCCAAAAATTGCTGGTCACGGGAATGTGGGAAGGGAGGACCTTGAGATAATCACTATCACTAGGTGGGTAGTGCTGGACAGGCTAATGGGACTGAAGGTAGACAAGTCCCCTGGTCCTGATGAAATGCATCCCAGGGTATTAAAAGAGATGGCGGAAGTTATAGCAGATGCATTCGTTATAATCTACCAAAATTCTCTGGACTCTGGGGAGGTACCAGCGGATTGGAAAGCAGCTAATGTAACGCCTCTGTTTAAAAAAGGGGGCAGACAAAAGGCAGGTAACTATAGGCCGGTTAGTTTAACATCTGTAGTGGGGAAAATGCTTGAAACTATCATTAAGGAAGAAATAGCGGGACATCTAGATAGGAATAGTGCAATCAAGCAGACGCAGCATGGATTCATGAAGGGGAAATCATGTTTAACTAATTTACTGGAATTCTTTGAGGATATAACAAGCATGGTGGATAGAAGTGTACCGATGGATGTGGTGTATTTAGATTTTCAAAAGGCATTTGATAATTTGATAACAAAAGGTTACTGCAGAAGATAAAGGTACGCGGGGTCAGTGGAAATGTATTAGCATGAATAGAGAATTGGCTGGCTAACAGTAAGCAGAGAGTCAGGATAAATGGGTCCTTTTTGGGTTGGAAATCGGTGGTTAGTGGTGTGCCACAGGGATCGATGCTGGGACCATAACTGTTTACAATACACATAGATGACCTGGAAGAGGGGACAGAGTGTAGTGTAACAAAATTTGCAGATGACACAAAGATTAGTGGGAAAGCAGGTTGTGGAGAGGCTGCAAAGAGATTTAGATAGGCTAAGGTTTGGCAGATGGACTACAATGTCGGAAAGTGTGAGGTCATCCACTTTGGGGGAAAAAAAACAAAAAAAGGGAATACCATTTGAATGGGGAGAAATTACAACATGCTGCGGTGCAGAGGGACCTGGGGGTCCTTGTGCATGAAACTCTTTTAGAGTCTACCTGCAAAACATAAAACATTAAACCGTGCCACTCGACCTGGGTGACACACCAGACATTTACAAGGCCCTTTTTTTCCTTTTTTGGTTTTTTTTTTGTGTTTTTCTTTTTTTTGGTTTTTTTTTTGGGCACTAAAATCACAATTTTTCCTCAGTGCCCCCTATAAAAGGGAAGGGGACACTAAAAGCACCGGCAATTAAAACAAATTAAACTTTAAAACGTAAAATCAAATTAAAATTTGGTTGCCGGGCGTGATGATGCACTCCAGTCCCTCCGGTGCCCACCTCTCGCGGAAGGCCGCGAGCGTACCGGTGGACACCGCGTGCTCCATCTCCAAGGACCAAAAAGTTAGTTTGCAGGTGCAGCAGGTAATCAGGAAGGCGAATGGAATGTTGGCCTTCATTGCGAGAGGGATGGAGTACAAAAGCAGGGAGGTCCTGCTGCAACTGTACAGGGTATTGGTGAGGCCGCACCTGGAGTACTGCGTGCAGTTTTGGTCGCCTTACTTAAGGAAGGATATACTTGCTTTGGAGGGGGTACAGAGACAATTCACGAGGCTGATTCCGGAGATGAGGGGGTTACCTTATGATGATAGATTGAGTAGACTGGGTCTTTACTCGTTGGAGTTCAGAAGGATGAGGGGTGATCTTATAGAAACATTTAAAATAATTAAAGGGATAGACAAGATAGAGGCAGAGAGGTTGTTTCCACTGGTCGGGGAGACTAGAACTAGGGGGCACAGCCTCAAAATACGGGGGAGCCAATTTAAAACCGAGTTGAGAAGGAATTTCTTCTGCCAGAGGGTTGTGAATCTGTGGAATTCTCTGCCCAAGGAACAGTTGAGGCTAGCTCATTGAATGTATTCAAGTCACAGATAGATAGATTTTTAACCAATAAGGGAATTAAGGGTTATGGGGAGCGGGCGGGTAAGTGGAGCTGAGTCCACGGCCAGATCAGCCATGATCTTATTGAATGGCGGAGCAGGCTCGAGGGGCTAGATGGCCTACTCCTGTTCCTAATTCTTATGTTCTTATGGCACAATACTTTTCATTTCATGAATGTAGTGGGGCACACTTGACATCATTTATCAGTTCTTCAATTTAAAAAAAAAAATGTTCTCACTTGGTTTACCTCACGGTATCTCGAGGGCACGGGTTCAAGTCCCACTCCAGGGACCTGAATGCACAATCTAAGCTGTCATTTCAGTGCAGTACTGAGGGAGTGCAGCACTGTCGGAGGTGCCGTCTTTTGCCATCATTCACACCAGGCCCAATATAATTCTTCTGCATTCTCGTAGTGATGTTATCTCCTTCCTGGCCTCATTGGCGCATCTCTTCAGGTGTCAGCTGTGGCTCAGTGGGTAGCATTCTTGCCTCTGAGTCAGGAGGTCATGGGCTCAAGTCCCACTCCAGGAACAAGTCCAAAATCTAGGCTGACACTCTCAGTACAGTGCTGAGGGAGTGCTGCACTGTCGGAGGTGCTGTCTTTCAGATGAGACGTTAAACCGAGGCCCCGTCTGCTCTCTCAGGTGGATGTAAACGATCCCATGGCACTAATTTGAAGAAGAGCAGGGGAGTTATCCCCCGTGTCCTGGGGCCAATATTTATCCCTCAATCAGCATCACAAAAACAACAGGTTATCTGGTCATTATCACATTGCTGTTTGTGGGACCTTGCCGTGCACAAGTTGGCTGCCCCGTTTCCTACATTTACAACAATGACGGAACTTCAAAAGTACTTCATTGGCTGTGAAACGCTTTGGGATATCCTGAAGATGTGAAAGGCTATATAAATGTAAGTTCGTTCTTTCAGTTTGTTCAGAAACACTTGGCTGAGGAGTGGCTAGCGACGGAGTATTGTACTGGGGCCTGCCAGCCTCTCTGGCATCCTTTGAGAAAATAACATTTAACAGGGGAGTGTGTATGGGACGGTTGTGTGAAGTGTGCGGAAATATACATTTTAATAGGCTAATCCACACAAACATTTGTAAAACCACAATTATATAATGCTTTCAGTGGTTTTACTTTAAGGCAAAGAAGAGATGTTCAGTACAATATAACCTTTCAGCTTTTAATGTTCTCTGTAGCTGTTTCCCTGTCTTTGGGTTAAAGGCAGATATCGGTCACAGAGTGAGCACAGGGCCATGGAGATTTTGCCAGGGGATACCAGTGGATCAGGTAATCCTGATGGAGGTCTTTAAGATTATGAAAAGGTTCGTTTGGGTAGATGTAGCGAAGATGTTTCCACTTGTAGAGAGAGACCAGAACTAGGGGCCATCACTAAGATAATCACTAATCAATAAGATAATTAAAATCCAATGGGAATTTGGGAGAAACTTCTTTACCCAGAGAGTGGTTAGAATCTGGAACTCACTCCCACAGGGAGTAATAGATGAATTTAAGGGGATACTGGAGAAACACACGAGGGTGTAAAGGAATAGCAGATTATGCTGATGGAGATGAAGAGGGGTGGGAGGGGGCTGGTCTAGAGCATAAACCCCGGCGCGGAGCGATGGACCGAATGGCCTGTGTCTGTGCTGTAAATACGATGTAAAATACTGGTGACACCAGTGAGCCAGTCTTCGATATCCCTTGGACTGATGTGCACTCAAGGCAACTCTGGTTCAGCGAATGATGAAGGCGTTTTTGTCATAGTTGCAATCTGGTGCTTCTCTCGGGAACTCAGTTTGGTTAGCAAGACAATTGAAGTGCGGAAAATGAGTCGAGCTCACAGCACCAAATGATTTGCCTGAAGCAACCTTGGGACGTTTTACTCCGTTAAAGGCGCTATAGGTATCCAAGTTGTTGTTGTTGAAGCGTTTGCCTTTTGTGTGTGTTTCCACAGGTGAAGCCAGGTTGAGGCCAGAGGCGAAGAAGCGTTTTTTGAGTTACGTGGAAATGGAGCCGGAGGATGCAAATGGATACTTCAATCTGGGCATGCTTGCCATGGACGACAAACAGAATGTCGAAGCTGAATCCTGGATGAAGAAATCCATCCGGGTGCAGCCGGGTTTCCGTAGCGCGCTGTTCAACCTGGCCCTGTTATATTCCCAGACTGGGATGGAGTTGGAAGCCCTTCCAGTCCTGGCAGACTTGCTGCATCATCACCCCGATCACATTAAAGGCCTCATCCTCCAGGGCGATATCCTGATGAACCAAAGGAAGGACATTAAAGGAGCCAAGCGATGCTTTGAGCGGATTCTGGAGATCGACCCCGCCAACGTCCAGGGGAAGCACAACCTGTGCGTGGTGTACTTTGAAGAGAGGGACCTGGCGAGGGCGGAGGCTTGCCTGTCCGAGACCTTGGCCATGGCGCCAGACGAGGAGTACATCCATCGCCACCTGAGCATCGTGCGCAGCAAGATAGCTGCTCGGGGCAACGGCGGCCCGTCGGAACATTCGCCGGCCATCACTCCCACCGACCGGGCGGGGGAGAAAGCCTCGATCGAGAATCCGACGGGGCACGGTGGAGAACAGAGGAAGGATTCTGAAACGGCGACCGGCGCCAAAGGTCACGCAGAATTTCCCAGCGGCTCTAAACAAACCCCAAATGCTCTGAACAAACGGACAAAGAAAAAGTCCAACAAGGAGATCAAAGAGATTGAAAAGAAGAGAGCGGCGGCCTTAAAGCGGCTTGAAGAGATTGAGCGCATTTTGAACGTGGAATAGAAAGAGAATTGGGGAACCCAAGGCTGCTTCCGATTATCGTCCTTTTAACTTGACTCTATTATTGTGGCAACAATGGTTTACAGTTCCCTGCCATGCAAGGGATGTTATTTTATGCAAAGTAACTTAACCAGGAATCATAATTAATACCAACAAAACCAATGGTTTTCCTGAATGCACATTTAAACACTAATTTAACAAAACTTCAAGGCTCCTACCTCCAGTCACCATCAACTAGAAGCAGTAGCTTTTCATGTAGAATCATAGTGGTACAGAGCCTGGAGAAGGTAATTTCTTAGAGAAAAGGTTGCATTTCAAGGCTGTAACACAATCCAAGAGTTTGGACGTTGCAAACCCCCAAGTTATTGGGTGGTCCAGTAGATCAAAAGATTTCTAGGTTCTTTCCCCCCTCCCCTCCCCCGCCCCCACTCAATGATTCAATGATTAAATGAATCTCAATGTGTGGGACTTAAGATTAGGAAGTTCCCAAGTTGAAATCCGGGCATGTGAGAAGTTACTGGTTTCAGTCAGGGCAGCGGTACATCACCACGATCGGCCTTGGCTGGGAGTCCCCCTTGTTCATTGTTTGGTGGCCCTGTTGGAAAGTGCATTTGGTTAAATGCCATGACGGGATGGGGCTTGGCTGAAAATTCTTCCCACCCCCGCATTCTTCAGTGGTCTAACAGCTAGAACAATGCTCTCAATTACCAGGGTCGCTCTCGAAGAGCCAGGTGATGGTTGAGCCACATATTGAGTTGTTTTTCAGATGTTTAAACCGACGTCTGCGCTCTCGGGGTGGACGTGAAAGATCCCACAGCCGGTACTGGAAGAAGAGCAGGGGAGATCTAAGTGGTGTCCTGGGCCAATATTCATCCCTCAACCAACAACACTTTCTAAAAAAATATATATTATCCGGTCATTATCTCATTACTGTTTGTGGGAGCTTGCTGTGTGCAAATTGGCTGCCGTGTTTCCTACGTTACAGCACAAAAAAAGTACTTCATTGATTGTGAAGAACTTTGGGATTCCCTGAGGTCGTGATAGGCGCTAGAAAAATGCAAGTCCTTTCTTTCTTTTACCCCCAACACACACCCTCAGGAGAGAAAGGGGAACAAAATCTGGGAAGGAGAACAGGTTTTCCGAGACCTCGGGTTCGTGTCCCACCCAGACTGATGGGGTGGAGGTGGCCTCTCTCTCGCTGGCTGTAAACAGTGAGTTTAGCCTGTGTCCTTCCACAGCCTGTGATTGGCCACAGGGAGAACTAAATTGGCAGTCCCAACCGGTGGCCACAGGAATGGTTCGTGCTGTCGAGGCTGTGCAGCGCAGCACGGGGTGATCTTTTCAGGCTGAAGTTAAGCGGCACTTCTTGTATGGTACAGGTAGCGAGCTTTACACCCGGCAAGCCACGCTTTACCGAACCTGGGAATCTTTTGCTGGTTTTAAAAAGAAGAAAAGTTCCCCCAAGGACTGTGAGCTCTTGCCTTGGGCACAAGAACCATTTGAAATCTGCAATTGTTACATGGCCATTCGCACACTTCCGTAGCCTCTTATTTATATAATGTATGTAGCTGACTCTTATGTTCACTGGCCCTCACTTGTTGGGCAGTGCTTACGTATCTCAGTTGGTCCCTTTTCAGTGCACAAGTCACAGTTAATATGGCAATCTTTGCTATAGTTATGAAAAACCACTCCTGATATGAATGTTAGGTAGCAGCAGAAGATTTCAAAGGAAAATGCAGTGTGCGTTGCTGTGTGTGTGTGTATATACATATAAATATATATATATAAACATTTAGCCTTCTCTATCGAGTCAAACCATGCACTGATATTAAAAAAAAAAATCAGATACACCACATTCATTTATCAAATTTAGCATTTGGGTGAAACTTTAGTTTTGCTTGTTTTCCATTTGTGTGTTAAGTTGCTGTGTTGGAATCACAAACTAATTCTCACCGTATTAAGGCAGTTTTGACACCTCGATTGTATGTAACACTGTAGTCACAGGAATTGCATATAATTAGATAAAGTCAAAAATTCTGCTGATGAACTTACTTACACTAATATTCTGAGTTATTCACAGTTTTGCCATTTCGGTTCAGAGGGAATTACCCGAGCTTTCGGTGGATCGAATCACTAACCAGAAACGTGCCCTTTTAACCGAGGCGAGTAAATATTGACTACTATAATGTCTTGCTCTGTGTGTTTAAATGAGACCAACGGGTGCGGCAAACCTCTCACTTTTATTTTGTCTTTGCTTGGATGCAAATAAAATTTGAGTTTCAGAGTATTGTGACTTTGGGCCAGTCTCTCTTAAAGGGGAAGTACGCGCGGGTCACAGCACAGGAGGAGGCCATTTGACTCATTGCGCCTGTGCTGCCTCTTGGGCAGAGTAACCCAAAGTCAGTCCCACTACCCTGCTCTCATTCCCTCAATCTTCAATAGAGAATCAACAGTAGAAGAGTGTCACTGGGCGTGGTAACTGGCGGCCGCTGATGGAGGAGCAGGGCAGAAGAGGACGGACCTGGTTGTTGTCTGGAGTTCTAACGCCCGGGTGCTGATGAGGGACCCGTGTCTTGCTTTTTAAAACGACGTTTGCCCAAAGTGCGCTGTGCTCACAATAAACTGACTCCGCAGAATCTCCTGATTCATTATGTAATGACCCGACACAGTCTGGTTATAAACTCAGTCGGCAGAGTCTCTTGCTAACTTGGCTCATGGGACAAAAATCGCGGCCGGCGGCTTCCTGTGGGCGGATGCCTCCGACCGAAAAAGTTTTTGCGCAACTACCTGGTGGTCTCGGTTGAACGAACACTTGCGCTCCGAGGTCTAGGTGCGCACAGCCCAGCGTATGGGAACATGCGCATTCAGGGATCACGTGCGCCAATTACAATGTAGTATCCTCTTCACAGTAATGGGAGCTCCGAGCTCGGTTACTATCAACGAGAATACCCCTAAAATCAAATAAAACACACACAAATTAAAAAAGCACTCCACTTTTTAAAAATTAATAGAGATTGCATTAAATTAAGTGTTTGAGAAAAAGGTATTTTTTGAATTACATTTTTTTTTAATAGCATTAAAAATAAATTTACTTACATAGACAGGGTATTTAATATAAAAATAGTGATAACATTTATTTTTTCTAACTATTAAAACTGTTACACTGGTAAAAGCAGGCCATATGCTTGCTTTTACCAGGTGCAAGGGTTTGAAGGACATTCGCTGGGCAAGAGTTGGACAAATAGCCCAAATCTACGCCCGTGAAGGCCCTTCTCCCGGGGAGGCGTGTGATCTGTCAAAAGAAATTTTGACCAATCGCAAGTGCCGGGTTCACGCCCATGCGCTTCGCGCGCCTAAACTCGGAACTTGCGGGGCCTCTTCGGGCACACGCGCTCATCATACACCCCCGGAGAGGCCGCAATTTCAGGGCCATTATATAATGACGTGGCAGAGTCTCATAACCTCAGTCAGTAAAGCCCGTGAGATTGAAGGGGTGAGATGGAGACCAACAGTGCAAAATCAAAAATGTAAACGGAGAAAGCTGAAAATACTCCGCATCTGTCGAGAGAGATAACATTTCAGGTCTGTGACCTTTCGTTAGAACTGGAAAACTTTACAGATGTAACAGGTTTTTAAGCAAGTGCGGCGCAGCAAAGGGGGAGGAAAAAACAAAAGGGAAGGTCTGCGATAAGATGAGATTAAATGAACGGCATCGTGACCAGCACCTACTCTCTTTCCCCCCCCCCCCCCCAAAATGGGAGCAGTGGTTATGATCAATGTTCCCTGTAAGCTGAACTTTGCTCTGCCTGGCCTGGGACCTGTACAAACCGGACGGTCTGCACCTGGGCAGGACCAGAACCAACGTCCTAGGGGGAGTGTTTACTAGTGCTGTTGGGGAGGTGTTAAACTAATATGGCAGGGGGATGGGAACCTATGCAGGGAGACAGAGGGAAGTAAAATGGAGGCAGAAGCAAAAGATAGAAAGAAGAAAAGTAAAAATGGAGGGCAGAGAAACCCAAGGCAAAAAGCGCCACATTACAGCAAAATTCTAAAGGGATAAAAGTGTGTTAAAAAGACAAGCCTGGAGGCTCTGTGCCTCAATACGAGGAGTATTTATAATAAAGTGGACAAATTAACTGTGCAGGCAGCTATTAACGAATATGATATAATTGGGATTACGGAGATATGGCTCCAGGGTGACCAAGGCTGAGAACTCAACATCCAGGGATATTCAACATTCAGGTAGGATAGACAGAAAGGAAAAGGAGGCGGGGTGGCGTTGCTGGTTAAAGAGGAAATTATTGCAATAGTAAGGAGGGACATTAGCTTCGATGATGTGGAATCGGTATGGGTGGAGCTGCGGAATACCAAAGGCCAGAAAACGTAGTGGGAGTTGTGTACAGACCACCAAACCGTAGTAGTGAGGTTGGGGACAGCATCAAACTAGAAATTAGGGATGTGTGCAATAAAGGTACAGCAGTTATCATGGGCAACTTTAATCTACATATTGATTGGGCTAACCAAACTGGTAGCAATGCGGTGGAGGAGGATTTCCTGGAGTGTATTAGGGATAGTTTTCTCGACCAAAATGTCAAGGAACCAACTAGAGAGCTGGCCATCCTCGACTGGGTGATGTGTAATGAGAAGGGACTAATTAGCAATCTTGTTGTGCGAGGCTCCTTGGAGAAGAGTGACCATAATATGGTAGAATTCTTTATTAAGATGCAGAGTGACACAGTTAATTCAGAGACTAGGGTCCTAAACTTAAAGAAAGGGAACTTCGATGGTATGAGAAGTGAATTGGCTAGGATAGACTGGCGAGTGATACTTAAAGGGTTGACAGTGGATAGGCAATGGCAAACATTTAAAGATCACATGGATGAACTTCAACAATTGTACATCCCTGTCTGAAGTAAAAATAAAACGGGGAAGGTGGCTCAACTGTGGCAAACAAGGGAAATTAGGGATAATGTTAAATCCAAGGAAGAGGCATATAAATTGGCCAGAAAAAGCAGCAAACCTGAGCACTGGGAGAAATTTAGAATTCAGCAGAGGAGGACAAAGGGTTTAATTAGGAGGGGGACAACAGAGTGTGAGAGGAAGCTTGTTGGGAACATAAAAACTGACTGCAAAAGCTTCTATAGATATGTGAAGAGAAAAAAGATTAGTGAAGACAAACATAGGTCCCTTGCAACGAGAATCAGGTGAATTTATAATGGGGAACAAAGAAATGGCAGACCAATTGAACAAATACTTTAATTCTGTCTTCACGAAGGAAGACACATATAACCTTCCGGAAATACTCGGGGACCGAGGGTCTAGTGAGAAGGAGGAACTGAAGGAAATTCTTATTGGGCAGGAAATTGTGTTAGGAAAATTGATGGGATTGAAGGCCGATAAATCCCCAGGGCCGGATAGTCTGCACCCCAGAGTACTTAACGAAGTGGTCCTAGAAATAGTGGATGCATTGGTGATCGTTTTCCAACAGTCTATCAACTCTGGATCAGTTCCTATGGACTGGAGGGTAGCTAATGTAACATCACTTTTTAAAAAAGGAGGGAGAGAGAAAACAGGGAGTTATAGACCGGTTAGCCTGACATCAGTAGTGGGAAAAAAGTTGGAATCAATTATTAAAGATGAAATAGCAGCGCATTTGGAAAGCAGTGACAGGATCGGTCCAAGTCGGCATGGATTTGTGAAAGGGAAATCATGCTTGACAAATCTTCTGGAATTTTTTGAGGATGTAACTAGTAGAGTGGACAAGGGAGAAGCAGTGGATGTGGTGTATTTGAACTTTCAAAAGGCTTTTGACAAGGTCCCACAAAAGAGATTGGTGTGCAAAATTAAAGCACATGGTATTGGAGGTAATGTACTGACGTGGATAGAGAACTGGTTGGCAGACAGGAAGCAGAGAGTAGGGATAAACGGGTCCTTCTCAGAATGGGAGGCAGTGATTAGTGGGGTGCTGCAGGGCTCAGTGATGGGACCCCAGCTATTTACAATATAGATCAATGATTTAGATGAAGGAATTGAGTGTAATATCTCCAAGTTTGCAGATGACACTAAGCTGGGTGGCGGTGTGAGCTGTGAGGAGGACGCTAAGAGGCTGCAGGGTGACTTGGACAGGTTAGGTGAGTGGACAAATGCATGGCAGATGCAGTATAATGTGGATAAATGTGAGGTTATCCACTTTGGTGGCAAAAACATGAAAGCAGAATATTATCTGAATGGTGGCAGATTAGGAAAACGGGAGGTGCACGGAGACCTGGGTGTCATGGTACATCAGTCATTGAAAGTTGGCATGCAGGTACAGCAGGCGGTGAAGAAGGCAAATGGTATGTTGGCCTTCATAGCTAGGGGATTTGAGTATAGGAGCAGGGAGGTGTTACTGCAGTTGTACAGCATCTTGGTGAGGCCTCACCTGGAATATTGTGTTCAGTTTTGGTCTCTTAATCTGAGGAAGGATGTTCTTGCTATTGAGGGAGCGCAGCGAAGGTTCACCAGACTGATTCCAGGGATGGCTGGACTGACATATGAGGAGAGACTGGATCAACTGGGCCTGTATTCACTGGAATTTAGAAGAATGAGAGGGGATCTCATAGAAACACACAAAATTTTGACAGGACGGGACAGGTTAGATGCAGGAAGAATGTTTCCGATGTTGGGGAAGTCCAGAACCAGGGGTCACAGTCTAAGGATAAGGGGTAAGCCATTTATGACCGAGATGAGGAGAAACTTCTTCACTCAGAGAGTTGTTAACCTGTGGAATTCCCTACCGCAGAGAGTTGTTGAGACTAGTTAGTTTGATATATTGAAGAGGGAGTTAGATTTGGCCCTTATGGCTAAAGGGATCAAGGGGTATGGAGAGAAAGCAGGAAAGGGGTACTGAGGTGAATGATCAGCCATGATCATATTGAATGGTGGTGCAGGTTCGAAGGGCCGAATGGCCTACTTTTGCAGCTATTTTCTCTGTTTCTATGTTTCCTTTAGTGCGCGCTCCCTTTAGATTTCTGCGTGCAGTATTTACCGTGGAGACACTGGTCAGCAGCCCCCACAGGACCTTTCCCTTGCACGACTGCGCAGCTCAGAGAGAAAATTGGTTATGATCTGAAATTGTTGAGCTCGATGTTGACTGCGAAAGGCTATAATGGGCCCAATCGAGAACATATAAGAACATAAGAAATAGGAGCAGGAGTAGGCCATACGGCTCCTCGAGCCTGCTCCGCCATTTAATACGATCGTGGCTGATTCGATCATGGACTCGGGTCCACTTCCCTGCCTGCTCCCCATAACCCCTTATTCCCTAGTCGGTTAAGAAACTGTCTATCTCTGTCTTATATTTATTCAATGTCCCGGCTTCCACAGCTCTCTGGGGCAGCGAATTCTACAGATTTACAACCCTCTGAGAGAAGAAATTCCTCCTCATCTCAGTTTTAAATGGGCAGCCCCTTATTCTAAGATTATGCCCTCTAGTTCTAGTCTCCCCTATCAGTGGAAACATCCTCTCTGCATCCACCTTGTCAAGCTCCCTCATAATCTTATACGTTTCAATAAGATCACCTCTCATTCTTCTGAATTCCAAAGAGTAGAGGCCCAACCTACTCAACCTTTCCTCATAAGTCAACCCCCTCATCCCCGGAATCAACCGAGTAAACCTTCTCTGAACTGCCTCCAAAGCAAGTATATCCTTTCTTAAATACAGAGACCAAAACTGCACGCAGTACTCCAGGTGTGGCCTCACCAATACCTTATGTAGCTGTAGCAAGACTTCCCTGCTTTTATACTCCATCCCCTTCGCAATAAAGGCCAAGATTCCATTGGCCTTCCTGATCACTTGCTGTACCTGCATACTAACCTTTTGTGTTTCATGCACAAGGACCCCCAGGTCCCGCTGTACTGCAGCACTTTGCAATCTTTCTCCATTTAAAGACGAGGTGCTGCTCCTTGAGCTTCCGTTGAACAAATCAAGCTTGTTGAGACCTCTTGCACACCACGTTGCACGCGCTCGGTCAGAATTAAAGAGACAGGGCAGGGTTAAGCCCCTTTTTTGAAACCGACACAGAATGTGTGACTTTAAAGCTTCTGAGTCTTTGATTGCCGCTATGGCCACTGCACACCTGACTGACCAACGGTTGGCAAGATCTGGCCTGTCAGCCAAGGCTCAGTGGGTAGCACTCTCGCCTCTTGAGTCAGAAGGTTATGGGTTCAAGTCCCGCTTCAGAGACTTGAGCACAAAAAAAAATCTAGGCTGACACTCCTAGTGCAGTGCTGAGGGAGTGCTGCACTGTCGGAGGTGCCGTCTTTCAGATGAGACGTTAAACCGAGGCCCCGTCTGCTCTCTCAGGTGAACGTAAAAGATCTCAGGGCACTATTGCAAAGAAGAGCAGGGGAGTTATCCCCGGTGTCCTGGGGCCAATATTTATCCCTCAATCAACATCAATAAAACAGATTATCGGGTCATTATCACATTGCTGTGTGTGGGAGCTTGCTGTGCGCAAATTGGCTGCATTACAACAGTGACTACTCTTCAAAAAGTACTGCATTGACTGTAAAGCGCTTTGAGACGTCCGGTGGTCGTGAAAGGTGCTATATAAATCCAAGTCTTTTTTCTTTTTATTCTGGCGATACCCTGCGAATGCATGAGTTCAATGTCTTCAGAGGATTTGTCGATCAGAAAGTTCCTGAAAGAGTTGCATCTGGCATCATTTGGTAGTGTCCTCGCCGAACAAACTGTCCACGATTTCAACTCCTCCATTTCTGGTATGAGGATGCATTAATTTCTGCCGGCGTTGTATTAAATCCTTTTTTTTTAATTATTCATTCATGGGATATGGACGTTGCTGTCATCTCTAATTGCCCTCGAGTGTCTCGCTGGGCCATTTCAGGGGCAGTTAAGAGTCAACCACATCGCTGTGGGTCTGGAGTCACATAGCGGCCAGACCGGGTAAGGGCGGCAGATTTCCTTCCCTAAAGGGCATCAGTGAACCAGTTGGGGTTTTACGACAATTTGGTTCTTTCTTGGTCACCATTACTGACGAGCTTTTTAATTCCAGATTTATTTAATTGAATTTAAATTCCCTGTGCTGCCGTGGTGCGATTTGAACTCACGTATCCGGATCCATCAGTCCAGGTCCCTGGATTACTGGTTGAGTAAGATAATCATGATGCCACATGCCTGTTAACCTTAGCGTTTTCTCTGTCACCTGAGACTTTTCTGCCATTAATTCACCTGGGATTGGGTAGTTTTGATCCACAGCTGTCAACTCACTCACTTTTGGTTTAAAAACGACCTATTTTTGATACCTGCCCACGTTTAAATCACTTGATTTTGCACGCACATCACATGGGCCTTAAAAAAAAAACATGCACTTTTTTTTTGCATTTCCATTTTTTCTGAATATTGACTGAAATCTTCAGAAGTTGAGTGACCAGGTACATACGAGCAGATGAAATCACCAGCTGGTCCATCTAGCCTGTCCCGCATCACGATGGTTGGAGCGTCGTGGCTTAAAAACCTCTCTAACCACCAATCTCCCCACCCCACAGCAGCCATGTACTATCCTGGGAGAGGCAAAAAAAATCCCAGGACCAATAAAGGAGAAAATACTTTGGGAAAATTCCTCACCGACCAGTCCAAGAAATCACATGAACCAAGTGTTGGGCTGAAGGTGGAGAAGCAGATGGAGAAGGATATCATTTTCAGGGCTGTCCTTAGGAACAAATAGCTGACGTGTCTTCCAGATTCTTGTCTATTGATTGTTGGATACAGTGCTGATATTGCTGCACAGTTAAAGATTTTTGCACCAGAAATATTTGTAGAAATTCATCAACAGATTTGGTAGACATCCCAGCAATCTTTTGTGTTTATGTAATCCGTTACCAAGTTATTTTTTTTTTAATTCATGCGGGAGTGGTACCAGAGGACTGGAGAATTGCAAATGTTACACCATTGTTCAAACAAGGGAGTAAATCTAAACCCAGCAACTACAGGCCGGTCAGTTAAACTCGGGAGTGGGGAAGCTTTTAGAAACAATTAATCAGGAACAAAATTAACAGTCACTTGGACAGGTGTGGATTAGTTAAGGAAAGCCAGCACGGATTTGTTGTAAAGGCAAATTGTGTTTAACCAACTTGATTGAGTTTTTTGATGAGGTAACAGAGGGTTGATGAGAGTAAAGCGGTTGATGTCGTGTACATGGATTTCCAAAAGGCGTTTGACAAAGTGTCGCATAATAGGCCTGCAGCAACGTTGAAGCCCGTGGAATAAAAGGGACAGTGGCAGCATGGATACGGAATTGGCTCAGTGACAGGAAACAGAGAGTAGTGGTGAATTAGTGAGTTGGTCTTACCGCAGGTAAAGGGTACACAGCCAGATAGGGAATGGGTGACCAACAGGAAGAGCAGTGGAAGGAAGGTAGTGCAGGGGTCCCCTGCGGTCATCGCAGATACACCGCTTTGGGTACTGTTGAGGGGGATGACTCATCAGGGGAGGGTAGCAGCAGCTAAGTCCATGGCACCGTGGGTGGCAGAAAAAAGAGTGGGAGAGCTATCGTGATAGGGGATTCTATTGTAAGGGGAATAGATAGATGTTTCTGCGGCCACAATCGAGACTCCAGGAAGGTATGTTGCCTCCCTGGTGCAAGGGTCAAGGATGTCTCGGAGCGGGTGCAGGACACTTTGAAAAGGGAGAGTGAACAACCAGTTGCCGTGGTGCATATAGGTACCAACGATAGAGATAAAAAAAACGGGATGAGGTCCTACAAGACGAATTTAGGGAGCTCGGAGCTAAATTTAAAAAGTAGGATCTCAAAAGTAGCAAGCTCAGGATTGCTACCAGTGCCATGTGCAAGTCAGAGTAGAAATCGCAGGATAGCTCAGATGAATACGTGGCTTGAGGAGTGGTGAAGAAGGGAGTGATTCAAATTCCTAGGACATTGGAAGCGGTTCTGGGGGAGGTGGGACCTGTACAAACCGGACGGTCTGCACCTGGGCAGGACCGGAACCATTGTCCTAGGGGGAGTGTTTACTAGTGCTGTTGGGGAGGTGTTAAACTAATATGGCAGGGGGATGGGAACCTATGCAGGGAGACAGAGGGAAGTAGAATGGAGGCAGAAGCAAAATATAGAAAGAAGAAAGTAAAAGTGGAGGGCAGAGAACCCCTAAGGCAAAAAGGGCCACATTACAGCAAAATCCTAAAAGGGCAAAGGGTGTTAAAAAGACAAGCCTGAAGGCTTGTGCCTCAATGCGAGGAGTATTTGGAATAAGGTGGACGAATTAACTGCGCAGATAGCAGTTAACGGGTATGATGTAATTGGCATCACGGAGACATGGCTCCAGGGTGACCAGGGCTGAGAACTCAACATCCAGGGATATTCAACATTTAGGAAGGATAGACAGAAAGGAAAAGGAGGTGGGGTGGTGTTGCTGGTTAAAGAGGAAATTAATGCAATAGTAAGGAAGGACATTAGCTTGGATGATGTGGAATCTGTATGGGAGGAGCTACGGAATACCAAAGGGCAGAAAACGCTAGTGGGAGTTGTGTACAGACCACCAAACAGTAGTAGTGAGGTTGGGGACAGCATCAAACAAGAAATAAGGGATGCATGCAATAAAGGTACAGCAGTTATCATGGGCGACTTTAATCTACATATTGACTGGGCTAACCAAACTGGTAGCAATACGGTGGAGGAGGATTTCCTGGAGTGTATTAGGGATGGTTTTCTCGACCAATATGTCAAGGAACCAACTAGAGGGCTGGCCATCCTAGACTGGGTGATGTGTAATGAGAAAGGACTAATTAGCAATCTTGTTGTGCGAGGCTCCTTGGGGAAGAGTGACCATAATATGGTTGAATTCTCTATTAAGTTGCAGAGTGACACAGTTAATTCAGAGACTAGGGTCCTGAACTTGGGGAAAGGTAACTTCGATAGTATGAGACGTGAATTGGCTAGAATAGACTGGCGAGTGATACTTAAAGGGTTGACGGTGGATAGGCAATGGCAAACATTTAAAGATCACATAGATGAACTCCAACAATTGTACATCCCTGTCTGGAGTAAAAATAAAACGGGGGAAGTGGCTTAACCGTGGGTAACAAGGGAAATTAAGGACAGTGTTAAATCCAAGGAAGAGGCATATAAATTGGCCAGAAAAAGCAGCAAACCTGAGGACTGGGAGAATTTTGTAATACAGCAGAGGAGGACAAAGGGTTTAATTAGGAGGGGGAAAATAGAGTATGAGAGAAAGCTTGCTGGGAACATAAAAACTGACTGCAAAAGCTTCTATAGATATGTGAAGAGAAAAAGATTAGTGAAAACAACGTAGGTCCCTTGCAGTCAGATTCAGGTGAATTTATAATGGGGAACAAAGAAATGGCGGACCAGTTAAACAAATACTTTGGTTCTGTTTTCTCGAAGGAAGACACAAATAACCTTCTGGAAATACGAGGGGACCAAGGGTCTAGTGAGGAGGAGGAGGAACTCAAGGATATCCTTATAAAACGGAAAATTGTGTTAGGGAAATTGATGGAATTGAAGGCCGATAAATCCCCAGGGCCTGATAGTCTGCATCCCAGAGTACTTAAGGAAGTGGCCATAGAAATAGTGGATGCATTGGTGATCATTTTCCAAGAGTCTATTGACTTTGGATCGGTTCCTATGGACTGGAGGGTAGCTAATGTAACACCACTGTTTAAAAAAAGGAGGGAGAGTGAAACCAGGTAATTATAGACCGGTTAGCTTGACATCAGTAGTGGGGAAAATGTTGGAATCAATTATTAAAGCTGAAATAGCAGCGAATTTGGAAAGCAGTGACAGGATCGGTCCAAGTCAGCATAGATTTATGAAAGGGAAATGATGCTTGACAAACCTTCTGGAATTTTTTGAGGATGTAACTAGTAAAGTGGACAAGGGAAAACCAGTGGATGGTGGTGTATTTGGACTTTCAAAAGGCTTTTGACAAGGTGCCACACAAGAGATTGGTGTGCAAAATCAAAGCACATGGTATTGGGGGTAATGTACTGACGTGGATAGAGAACTGGTTGGCAGACAGGAAGCAGAGAGTCGGGATAAACGGGTCCTTTTCAGAATGTCAGGCAGTGACTAGTGGAGTGCCGCAGGGCTCAGTGCTGGGACCCCAGCTCTTCACAATATACATTAATAATTTTGATGAAGGAATTAGTGTAATATCTCCAAGTTTGCAGATGACACTAAACTGGGTGGCGGTGTGAGCTATGAGGAGGACGCTAAAAGGCTGCAGGGTGACTGAGTGGGCAAATGCATGGCAGATGCAATATAATGTGGATAAATGTGAGGTTATCCACTTTGGGGGCAATAATACGAAGGCAGAATATTATTTGAATGGCGGCAGATTAGGAAAGGGGGAGGTGCAACGAGATCTGGGTGTCATGGTTCATCAGTCATTGAAAGTTGGCATGCAGGTACAGCAGGCGGTGAAGAAGGCAAATGGTATGTTGGCTTCATAGCTAGGGGATTTGAGTATAGGAGCAGGGAGGTCTTACTGCAGTTGTACATGGCCTTGGTGAGGCCTCACCTGGAATATTGTGTTCAGTTTTGGTCTCCTAATTTGAGGAAGGATGTTCTTGCTATTGAGGGAGTGCAGCGAAGGTTCACCAGACTGATTCCCGGGATGGCGGGACTGACATATGAGGAGAGACTGGATCAACTGGGCCTTTATACACTGGAGTTTAGAATGATGAGAGGGGATCTCATAGAAACTTAAAAGATTTTGACGGGATTGGACAGTTTAGATGTGGGAAGAATGTTCCTGATGATGGGGAAGTCCAGAACCATGGGACACAGTCTTAGGATAAGGGGTAGGCCATTTAGGATTGATATGAGGAGAAACTTCTTCACTCAGAGAGTTGTTAACCTGTGGAATTCCCTACCGCAGAGCGTTGTTGATGCCAGTTCATTGGATATATTCAAGAGGGAGTTAGATATGGCCCTTACGGCTAAAGGGATCAAGGGGTATGGAGAGAAAGCAGGAAAGGGGTACTGAGGGAATGATCAGCCATGATCTTATTGAATGGTGGTGCAGGCTCGCAGGGTCGAATGGCCTACTCCACCTATTTTCTATGTATGTTTCTATGAATGGTTTTTTGGACTGGAGGAAGATATACAGTGGTGTTCCCCAGGGGTCGGTACTGGGACCACTGCTTTTCATGATATATATTAATGATTTGGACATGGATGTACAGGGCACAATTTCAAAGTGTGCAGTTGACCCAAAACTTGGCAGTATAGTGAACAGTGAGGAGGCGAGTGATAAACTTCAGAAAGACACAGACAGGCTGGTGGAATGGGCGAACACGTGGCAGATGAAGTTTAACGCAGAAAAGTGCAAAGTGATACATTTTGATAGAAAGAATGAGGAGAAGATATATAAAATAAATGATACAATCCTAAAAGGGGGTGCATGAACAGAGACCTGGGGGGGGTGGGTGTATGTGCATAAATCGTTGAAGTTGGCAGGTTGGTTGAGAAAGCAGTTAAAAAGGCTTATGGGATTCTCTGCTTCAGAAATAGAGGTATAAAGTATAAAAGTATGGAAATTATGATGAACCTGATTAAAACACGGGTTTGGCCCCAACAGGAATATAGTGTCCAATTCTGGGCACCGCAATTTAGGCAGGATGTGAAGGCCTTAGAGAGGGTGCAGAAAAGATTTATGAGAATGATTCCAGGGATGAGGGACTTCAGTGATGGGGATAGACTGGAGAAGTTCTCCTTAGAGCAGAGAAGATTGAGAGGGGATTTGATCGAGGTGTTCAAAATCATGAGGGGTCTGGACAGAGTAGATAGAGAGAGAAACTGTTCCCATTGGCGGAAGGGTGGAGAACCAGAGGGCACAGATTTAAGGTGATTGGCAGAAGAACCAAAGGCAAAATAAGAAAACATTTATTACGCAGCGAGTGGTTAGGATCTGGGATACACTTCCTGAAAGGGTGGTGGAGGCAGACTTGCTTTTATCTTTCAAAGTCGAGTTGGTTAAGTATATGAAGGAAAAAAATTTGCAAGGCTACGGAGAAAGGGCGGGGGAATGGGACTAGCTGAGAGTCGGCACGGGCTCGACGGGCCGAATGGCCGCCTTCTATGCTGTAACCATACTATGATTCTATGCCTGGAATACTGGCATCGCTGGCAAGGCTGACATTTATTGTCCATCTTGAGAAGGTAGTGATGAGCTGCCGCCTTAAACCTCTGCAGTCCGTGTGGTGAAGATGCTCCCACAGTGCTGTTAGGGAAGGAGTTCTGGGATTTTGCACAGCGTGTTGAAGGAACGGCCGATATATGTCCCAGTCTGGACTGTGTGTGGCTTACATAAGAACATAAGAAATAGGAGCAGGAGTCGGCTATTCGGCCCCTCGAGCCTGCTCCGCCATTCATAGAAACATAGAAACATAGAAAATAGGTGCAGGAGCAGGCCATTCGGTCCTTCTAGCCTGCACCACCATTCAATGAGTTCATGGCTGAACATGCAACTTCAGTACCCCATTCCTGCTTTCTCGCCATACCCCTTGATCCCCCGAGTAGTAAGGCTGATCTTCGACCTTAACCCCACTTTCCTGCACTATCCCCATATCCCTTGATTCTAGGAGACTGAGATTTGAATAAGGTAATGAAAAAATGTTGACCAGCCATCCACTTAACGTCTGCATTGTAAAAGTTGGTTAAAATCGACTTTGAAGAAAAACTAAACAGGGAGCAAAATATCGGAAGGTTAGAATTTCTTTTCAATAAGATCGGATAACGGCAGAAGCGGCATTACCTCGGTCATAGGGGTCCCCCAGAAGTCGTTGCGGAAAAGGTTCTTCAGTGACGTCGAAGGGTGCAGGTCTTTGTTGTCCAGAATGGCCGAAACATCATCAAAGACGAACCCACAGGAGGTGCTGTTCCAGTAACACGCGACCACTCTCACGGGCTGCTCCGCGGCGCTGCTCCCGCTGAACAGGCTGCCCAACCCCCCCGCCCGTTGCCCCCCAGGCTCCCCCGCCCGTTAACCCCCCCCCCAGCTCCCCTGCCCCCCCGCCTGTTGCCCCCCGGCTCCAGCCTTTGTTGGGGAACCTGGGGGTGGTGGTATTCCCGTGCGCCTGCGGCCCTTATCCTTCTAGGTCGTGAGTTTCGGCGTTACTGGGGTAAACGTAGACAAGGTTACATAATGCTACCGCCAATTGGCAAGCTATGTAGCCCATTAAAGCAATTAATCACTTATGTCATGTGCTGCTGGTTCACAAGTGCCAATCCAGGTTGAACGGAATACGTGAAGTCTCACATGCAATATAAAACATCTGTCAACATGGCAAATTAGTAGAATCATTTGGATCTTTCGTGTAGCCACTTCAAATGTAAATAATATTTTATCAAAGGCAGAGTTTATAAACAATCATAAACATGAACAATGTCATGCTGTGGCTCAGTGGGCAGCACTCTTGTCTCTGAGTCAGAAGGTCGTGGGTTCAAGTCCCACTCCAGCGATTTGAGCACATAAATCCAGGTTGACACTCCGGTGTCTTTCTTTAGTATTGATTGAGGGCTGCAGCGGTTCAAGAAGGCAGCTCACCACCACCTTCTCGAGGGCAATTAGGGATGGGCAATAAACGTTGGCCTTGCCAGCGACGCCCATAATCCCAGGAACGAATAAATAATTCAAACTAATTTAAAAACTTGCAACACAGCTTCAAGGCTAGAGGCACATTTAATATCTCTGCCAATATTCAACTTAGCTACTCAGGAACTTGTCAAACCGTCTCACTGCTACAAGGAGGTGTTCGGGATGAATTGGTCCTAATTGCTGCTGTGAGAGATTCCATTTCATTACCTTACCCCGTTTGCCCTTTTACATGTGAAGAATGGTCTCTTGGGTGAGGTACTGAACAACTGCGCCCATAGAATCTAATCCTAGCATGAGTCACTGACCTTGGGAGAAAATTGGGTTTAAAACAACAAGAAAGATCCCCGCCTCTTTCCTGCCCCCGCCCCCCCAGATGCACCAGAAGAGTGGGGGGTTATCGGTCCCCAGCCTATGAATCACAGGCCATGATGATTGTAATGTATTTGCTTCATGGGTTCTTTGCTTAAGAATTCACAGCAACACATTGCTATTAAGAACTAGTTGGTTTATTAGCAAAGGTTTAACAATCACACTACACATTACCGGTTCATCCACCAGGCTCACAACCATCTGCCACATCGTGGATGACCTAGACCCAACTGACTGGGATTTTATTGAGTCTTGTGAACATCACGTGACTGGCTAAGCCACTCACAATGCAACAGTTCGACAAACCTGTGAGCATACTCACAGGTGCATACATTACAATCCTAAAAAATAAAGAAAGACTTGCAATTATATAGTGCCTTTCATGGCCACCGAACGTCCCAAAGTGCTTTGCAGCCAATGAATTACTTTTGAAGATCACCCACTCTGCATTTGGTCTCCCCAATGTAGAGGGGACTGCATCGTGAGCAGCAAAAACACGATGCGAAACTGAAAGAAGTACAAGTAAATCGCTGTTTCACCTGAAGGAATATTTGAGGCCCTGGAAGATGGGGAGGGAGGAGGTGAAAGGGCAGGTGTTACATTTGCAGGGGAAGGGGAGGGGGTGTTAGGAGTGATGGAAGAATGGACCAGGGTGTCACAGAAGGAGCAGTCCCTTTGTAATTCTGAAAGGAGAGGGGAAGATGTGTTTGGTGGTGGCATCACACTGGAGATGGTGGAGGATAACCTATTGAATGTGGAGGCTGGTGGGGTGGAAGGTGAGGACATGGGGAAACCCTACCATGAAGCCACAGCTGGAGTACTGCATGCAATTCTGGTCACCACATTACAGGAAAGATGTGATTGCATTAGCGAGAGTACAGAGGAGATTTATGAGGATGTCTGGACTGGAGAATTTTAGCTATGAGGAAAGATTGGATAGGCTGGGGTTGTTTTCTTTGGAACAGAGGAGGCTGAGGGGAGATGTAATTGGGGTGTATAAAATTATGAGGGGGCCCAGATAGAGTGGCTAGAAACGACATATTTCCCCTAGCAGCGAGATTAATAACCAGGGGACATAGATTTAAAATAATTGGTAGAAGGATTAAGGGGGGGTTTGAGATCTTTCCTCGCCCAGAGGGTGGTGGGGTCTGGCACTCACGGCCTGAAAGGGTAGTAGAGGCAGAAACCCTCACCACATTTTAAAAGTGCTGCTGCTTCTGCACTCCTCATTGAACGAGGGTTGATCCCCTGGCTTGATGGGTAATGGTAGAGTGAGAGATATGATGGGCCACGAGAGCAAAGCGCATGATGTAGTATGAATTTTAGCAAAACTTTTGATAAGGTCCCACATGGCAGACTGGTCACAAAAGTAAAAGCATATGGGATCCAGGGCAAAGTGGCAAGTTGGATCCAAAATGGCTCATATAGGCAGGAAGCAAAGAGTAATGGTTGATGGGTGTTTTTGTGACTGGAAGGATGTTTCCAATGGGGTTCCACAGGGCTCATAGAACATAAGAACATAAGAATTAGGAACAGGAGTAGGCCATCTAGCCCCTCGAGCCTGCTCCGCCATTCAACAAGATCATGGCTGATCTGGCCGTGGACTCAGCTCCACTTACCCGCCCGCTCCCCGTAACCCTTAATTCCCTTATCTATCTGTGATTTGAATACATTCAATGAGCTAGCCTCAACTGCTTCCTTGGGCAGAGAATTCCACAGATTCACAACCCTCTGGGAGAAGAAATTCCTTCTCAACTCGGTTTTAAATTGGCTCCCCCGTATTTTGAGGCTGTGCCCCCTAGTTCTAGTCTCCCCGACCAGTGGAAACAACCTCTCCGCCTCTATCTTGTCTATCCCTTTCATTATTTTAAATGTTTCTATAAGATCACCCCTCATCCTTCTGAACTCCAACAAGTAAAGACCCAGTCTACTCAATCTATCATCATAAGGTAACCCCCTCATCTCCGGAATCAGCCGAATGAATCGTCTCTGTACCCCCTCCAAAGCTGGTATATCCTTCCTTAAGTAAGGTGACCAAAACTGCACGCAGTACTCCAGGTGCGGCCTCACCAATACCCTGTACAGTTGCAGCAGGACCTCCCTGCTTTTGTACTCCATCCCTCTCGCAATGAAGGCCAACATTCCATTCGCCTTCCTGATTGCTCCACACTGGGTCCCTTGCTTTTTGTGATATACATCAATGATCTAGACTTTCTAGACAATGATCAACCTTGGTCATCTCCAAGCCAGATCCAAGACTGTCCCATCCTCTGTCGTCGAACTACAGCATGCGGACGACGCTTGCGTCTGTGCATATTCAAAGACTGAACTCCAAGTCATAGTCAACATCTTCACTGAGGTGTACAAAAGCAAGGGCCTTACACTAAACATCCATAAGACAAAGGTCCTCCACCAACCTGACCCCACCACACACCACTGCCCCCCAGTCATCAAGATCCATGGCGCGGCCCTGGACAACGTGGACCACTTTCCATACCTCGGAAGCCTATTATCAACAAGGGCAGACATCGATGACGAGGGTCAACACAGCCTCCAGTGCACCAGCACAGTCTTTGATCGCCTGAGGAAGAGAGTGTTCGAGGATCAGGCCCTCAAATCTGGCACCAAGCTTATGGTCTACAGGGCTGTAGTGATACCCGCCCTCCTGTATTGCTCAGAGACGTGGACCATGTACAGCAGACACCTCAAGTCGCTGGAGAAATACCACCAACGATGTCTTCGCAAGATCCTGCAAATCCCCTGGGAGGACAGACGCACCAACGTTGGTGTCCTCGATCAGGCCAACATCCCCAGCATCGAAGCACTGACCACACTCGACCAGCTCCGTTGAGCAGGCCACACTGTTCGACTCCCAAAGCAAGCGCTCTGCTCAGAACTCCTACGTGGCAAGCGAGCTGCAGGTGGGCAGAGGAAACGTTTCAAAGACACCCTCAAAGCTGCCTTGATAAAATGCAACATCCTCACTGACACCTGGGAGTCCCTGGCCAAAGACCGCCCGAAGTGGAGGAAGAGCATCCGGGAGGGCACTGAGCACCTTGAGTCTCGTCGCCGGGAGCATGCAGAAATCAAGCGCAGGCAGCGGAAGGAGCGTGCGGCAAACCAGTCCCACCCTCCCTTTCCTTCAACCACTGTCTGTCCCACCTGTGACAGAGACTGTAATTCCCGTATTGGACAGGTCAGTCACCTAAGAACTCACTTTTAGAGTGGAAGCAAGTCTTCCTCGATTTCGAGGGACTGCCTATGATGATGATGAGACTTGAATATAGGGGTTATGATTAAGAAGTTTGCAGATACTAAGATCGGCTGTGTGGTTGATGATGAAGAAGAATGCTGCGGACTGCAGGAAGATATCAATGAACTGGTCAGGTGGGCAGAACAGTAGCAAATGCAATTTAATCCAGAGAAGTGTGAGGTAATGCATTTGGGGAGGGTTAACAAGGAAAGTGAATACACATTAAATGGTAGGACACTGAGAAGTGTTGAGGAACAAAGGGACCTTGGAGTGCAGGTCCACAGATCCCTGAAAATAGCAGACCAGGTAGATAAGTTCGTTAAGAAGGCATACGGAATGCTTGTCTTTATTAGCCGAGGCATAGAATACAAGAGCAGGAGGGTTATGCTTGAACTGTATAAAACACTGATTAGGCCACAGCTGGAGTACTGCGTGCAGTTCTGGTCACAGCATTGCAGGAAGGATGTGATTGCACTGGAGAGGGTGCAGAGGAGATTTATGAAGATGTTGCCGGGAGTGGAGAATCTTAGCTATGAGGACAGATTGGATAGGCTGGGTTTGTTTTCCTTGAAACAGAGGAGGCTGAGAGGAGACCTCATTGAGGTGTATAAAATTATGATGGGCCTAGATATAGTGGATAGAAAGGGCCTATTTCCCTTAGCAGAGGGGTCAACAACCAGGGGGCATAAATTTAAAGTAATAGGTAGAAGGTTTAGAGGGGATTTGAGGGGAAATTTCTTCACGCAGAGGGTTGTGAGGGTCTGTAATTCACTGCCTGAAAGGTTAGTAGAGGCAGAAACCCTCACATTTTAAAAAGTACTTGGATGTGCACCTGCTGTAGCCTGCAGGGTTACGGACCTAGAGCTGGAAAGTGGGATTAGGCTGGATAACCTCTTGTTGGCTGGCGTGGACACGATGGGCCGAAATGGCCTCCTTCCGTGCTGTAAGCTTCTATGATTCTATGAGGTTACAGATTGTGGTGGAATAAAATTCTGCTGCTGCTGATGGCCCACAGCGCCTCATAGATGCCGAGTTTTGAGCTGCTAGATCTGTTCTGAACCTATCCCATTTAGCACGGTGGTAGTGCCACACAACATGATGGAGGGTGTCCTCAGTGTGAAGATGGGACTTTGTTTCTCCAGTGACTGTGCGGTGGTCACTGCTACCAATACTGTCATGGACAGATGCATCTGCCACAGGTAGATTGGAGAGGACGAGGTCAAGTAGGCTTTTCCCTGGTGTTGGTTCTCTCACCACCTGCCGCAGGCCCAGTCTGGCCGCTATGTCCTTCAGGACTCGGCCAGCTCGGTCAGTCGTGGTGCTGTCGAGCCACTCTTGATGCTGGACATTGAAGTCCCCCACCCAGAGTACATTCTGTGCCCTTGCTACTCTCAGTGCTTATTCCAAGTGGTGTTCAATATGGAGGAGTACTGATTGATCAGCAGATGGAGGGCGGTAGGTGGTAATCAGCAGGAACTTTCCTTGCCCGTGCTTGAGTTGAAGAATGAGAGGGGATCTCATAGAAACATATAACATTCTGACGGGACTGGACAGGTTAGAGGCAGGAAGAATGTTCCCGATGTTGGGGAAGTGCAGAACCAGGGGTCACAGTCTAAGGATAAGGGGTAAGCCATTTAGGACCGAGATGAGGAGAAACTTCTTCACCCAGAGAGTTGTTAAAGGCTAAAGGGATCAAGGGGTATGGAGAGAAAGCAGGAATGGGGTACTGAAGTTGCATGTTCAGCCATGAACTCATTGAATGGCGGTGCAGGCTAGAAGGGCCGAATGGCCTACTCCTGCACCTATTTTCTATGTTTCTATGAGAGAAAGCAGGAAAGGGATACTGAGGTGAATGATCAGCCATGATCTTATTGAATGGTGCTGCAGGCTCGAAGGGCCTACTCCTATTTTCTATGAGACTTCATGGGGTCCGGAGTCAATGTTGAAGACTCCCAGGGCCACTCCCTCACAACTGCATACCAATGTGCTGCCACCCCTGGTGGGTCTGCCCTGCCAGTGGGACAGGACATACCCAGGGATGGTGATGGAGCAGTCTGGGACATTGGCTGAAAGGTATTATTCTGTACATATGACTACGTCGGGCTGTTGCTTGACCAGTCGGTGGGACAGCTCTCCCAATTTTTCTACGTCCCCAGATGTTGGTGAGGAGGGTGGACTGGGCTAGGTGTGCCGTTGTCGTGTCCATAGCCAGTGCTGAGGTTGATGCCGAATGGCCTGTCCGTTTATTTTTCTTACTATTTTTCATAGCTTTCTTTTTTTACAACCGAGTGTCTCGCTGGGCTGTTTCAGAGCAGTTAACCACTTTGCTGTGGGTCTGGAGTCACGTATAGGCCAGACCAGGTAAGGGCAGCAGATTTCCTTCCCTAAAGGGCATTCGTGAACCAGATGGGTTTTTACGACAATCCAGTAGTTTCATGGTCACCATTACTGATACTAGCCTTTTATTCTAGATTTATTTAATTAACTGACTTTAAATTCCTGAGCTGCCGTGGTGAGATTTGAACTCGTGTCTCTAGATCATTCATCCAGGCCTCTGGATTGCTGGTCTAGTAAGATAACCACTGTGCTACTCTTCCTGTTATGTGGCTCAGTGTCACATTTTTTCCTGCTAACACATTAAAGGCGCTATATAAATGCAAGTTGTTAAATAGGGGATGAAATTCGGTAATGCCCTGTTTGGGGGTTGTCATGTATGTACCTTTGGTACCTCTAGATGGCGTCACTGTTGGAGGCCATTGGGCTGCACGCACGTGTGTGCAGCCCAAGTATAAGAGGCCAGCCATTTTGTATATTAGTCACTTTGGGCCTTAATAAAGCAGAGCCAAGGTCCTACCTCTTGGAGTTAAACAGGACTCAGTCTAACAGTTATACACAACAGGGGCGGTAACCAAGGCGGGACGGGACTTCCTGCCCCCAGTGCGGAAATCCCGCCCCGGCCACGGAATTGGGGGTTACCGCCCCCCCGAGAAGAAGTGGAACACAATATGAGAGGCGCTCCATTTCCTCTCGGGGGCAGAACCAGGGGGCGGTAAGCGCGGCAATATTCCCGTGCTCGGCAGAGCGCCGCGCAGCGCTGGCGGGAGCACAGGGCCCTCCTCTTCGGTTAAAGGGGACGGCACGCTGCGAGCTCTGCAGTGGGACAAGGGGCCACCACTTCTCCACCAGATTCGGCAGTCCGGCACAGAAGCGGAGTGCCGGGCCGCACCATCGCGGCACAGAACTCGCGGCAAAATCTCCAGACAAAGGCCCCGGCCGGTGAATCGGCAATTTAATTTTTTTTAAAAATGTCGGCACGCACCTCTCCTTTATTTTCCGTCCTGCGGGCGAAGTGCTGCCCGGTTCGCGACCCGCGAGGCTGGCGCTGACGTCGCCCGCCGCGGCCTCACGGGGGCACTGCCCAATGACGTCATCATCGCCGGCGCAGCGGCTCGGGGCGCTACCGGTGGGAGCGGGCGTTGGCGGTTTGCGCCTCCGCTAACTCCCGCTCAATATCGCGGGAGGCGGTAATGCCCCCAAACCCCCCCTCCCCCCCCCCCCCCGGACAAGAAATCGTTTCCGCCTTGTTAGCGCAAACGACGCAAATTTCTCCCTCATCGTCTCTAACGTAGAAAAATGGCTGAAGGCACTGCGCAGAAGTGTGAAGAAAAATAACAAATATTATTTAATTAAAGTTATAGGTGCAAGGCGTGCACCATTCTCTTGTAACGTGCAACAAAGTAATACCCACAGTGCCTCTCACTTCAAATCACAGTGCAGTAATATTTTAGTAAAATGTAGGCAAGTTTATGCAACCTCGCCTCGTAATTTGTTCAATGATCAGAAATATCTGAATGATAACCCAACAAACAGCAGGTAATGTGGACTGAAGAGCTCAGGTCACAGCCCACCACCATGGCTTTATTTCAGGAGGTGTCAACCCAAGGGGATTGTGGGAAGCCCTTACCACACGCTGTACCGAGACTTTCAAGAATATATTCAACAAAATGCTGCAGTTTAAGTAATTAAGACTTGCATTCACATAGCGCCTTTCATGGCCTCCGGAGATCCCAATGCACTTTAGTCAAATACTTTTTTAAGTGCAGTCACTGTTGTAATGGGGGAAACGCGGCAGCCAATTTGCGCACAGCAAGCTCCCACACACAGCAATGTGATAATGACCCAGATAATCTGCTTTTTTGCTGATGTTGATCGAGGGATAAATTTAGGCCAGGACACTGGGGATAACACCCCTGCTCTTCTCCGAAACAGTGCCTTGGAAGCGCAGTTACTGTTGCTAGTTAGGCAGCCATGACCAAGGATCATTAACCCAAAACGTTAACTCTGTTTCGGCACAGATGCTGCCTGACCCGCTGAAATTGCCAGCATTTTCTGTTTTTATCTGTCATCCGCAGTATTTTGCTTTTGTGTTGTTGTAGGCATATTTGGCAGTTATTTGACACTGCACAAACAGTCGTCAATTAAGTGACTGATTAATCTATTGATGGTGCGACAGGCCACAATAACAGGAGAACGTGTTGCTTTTCCAATTGTGCCCTGACATCTTTAACCATCCGGCTGAAGAGGCAGAGCCACAGTTTAGCATTGCTGCACTGAATCATAGAACCATAGCACCTTACAGCACAGAAGGAGGCCATTCGGCCCATCGTGCCTGTGCCAGCTCTTTGCAAGAGCGATCCAATTAGTCCCACTCCCCCCTCTTCTTTCCCCATGGCTCTGAAAATGTTCTCCCCTTTCAAGTATATATCCAATTTCCTTTTGAAGGCTACGATTGAATCTACTCCCACCGCCCTTCCAGGGAGCGCATTCCAGGCCACAACAACTCGCTGCGTAAAACAATTTCTCCTCATCTCCCGCTCTCCTTCCTTTGCCAATCATCTTAAATAATGGGCTGAAAATCCCGGCCTCACCGGGTGCCTCACCGGAGTGCGCATGGACCCGGCGGGGCCACACAAAAGCCGGTTCTCGGGGCGCGAGGCGCATGCGCCGAAAACTGGCTTTTCCGATCGGTCAAGATTTCTCTAGACAGATCCTCCGCATCCCCGGGTGGGAGAGATGGGGCCATTTGCCCAACTCATGCCCACCGACTGTCCTTCAAACTCTTACGCCCGGTAAAAACATAGCTTACTTTTACCACCGTAAGAGTTTTAATACATATAAAAATTTAATTTAAACATTCATTTTTATATTTAAAAACTCTGTCCATTAAGGTAAGTTTATTGTTAACCCTAGTAAAACACTTTTTTTTTTAAATCAAAAAAATATATATTTTTTCTAACACATTTAATTACATTTAATTTCAATTAATTTTAAATATGTGAGGTGTTTTTTTGTTATGTTGTGTTTGGGTGTTTTAGGGGTTTCTCTCAATGATAGTAATGGGACCGTGCACAAACGGAGCTACCATTTTTATCAATGAGAATACTGCATGGTGATTGGTGGTCCGGGCTCACGTGACTCCAGCGTGTACGTACCTGAAAGGCATCTCCCCGGGCGCTGCACAGCGAATCTCGGCCTCCGACCGGAATCCTACGTTCCTCCGGGACCACCAGGCACTTTCGTTAAAAGATTTCGGGTCGCAGGGTTCGTCCAAATTCTCTCTCCCCTCCCCCGCCGTATTGAAATTATCTTGAACTCAGAACTTTCTGACTCCCGATGGTGAGTAATAGCAAGTGGGTCAGACTGAGACCGTTTAAAGGAAAGTTTGGCAGGAACGGAATCGATGGCCTTGAATAGAAAGTCCTTTATATCTAACAAGAACCCTGAAGATTCTGTATAAGAAAAGATGCTTGGGAATATGCTGAAGGCTATGATGTTTGCTCAGACTCTGGAAATAATAACACATTGCTTTTAACTTTGTTCTCACGCTTTGTAGGATCCTTCTAATCCCTCGATTGTATTGCCAGACTAGCATTACGATCCATCTGTCATCCTCCGTCATTACAGTCTGAGCTACTGTTTGAAAGCATTTTACCAGCCGTGACTCGGAGAGGGCAACAGTCGCGCCTGAGTCAGAGGAGCTGAGTTTGGTCACCGCCCATTTCTCGGCGGCCCGTGAGCGGCACCTACCTTTTGCCGCCCGCTGTTGCCGGGTCCCGTCGGGAGAGCGGCAGTCGCCGGGTGGGAGTGCGGGCGGGCCGGGAGGGAACAGCGGGAGCGGGTGGGAGCGGGAGTCGGCGGACGGGAAGGAGCGAGAGCGGGCGGGAGCGGGAGGGAACAGCGGGAGCGGGTGGGAGCAGGAGTCGGCGGACCGGAAGGAGTGAGAGCGGGCGGGAGCGGGAGGGAACAGCGGGAGCGGGTGGGAGTCGGCGGACGGGAAGGAGTGAGAGCGGGCGGGAGCGGGAGTCGGCGGACGGGAAGGAGCGAGAGCGGGCGGGAGCGGGAATGGGCGGACGGGAAGGAGCGAGAGCGGGCGGGAGCGGGAATGGGCGGACGGGAAGGAGCGAGAGCGGGCGGGAGTGGGAATGGGCGGACGGGAAGGAGCGAGAGCGGGCGGGAGTGGGAATGGGCGGACGGGAAGGAGCGAGAGCGGGTGGGAGCGGGAGGCGGCGGACGGGAAGGAGCGAGAGCAGGCGGGAGTCAGTGGACGGGAAGGAGCGAGAGCGGGCGGGAGTCAGTGGACGGGAAGGAGCGAGAGCGGGCGGGAGCGGGAGTCAGTGGACGGGAAGGAGCGAGAGTGGGCGGGAGCGGGAGTCGGCGGACGGGAAGGAGCGAGAGCGGGCGGGAGCGGGAGTCGGCGGACGGGAAGGAGCGAGAGTGGGCGGGAGCGGGAGTCGGCGGACGGGAAGGAGCGAGAGTGGGCGGGAGCGGGAGTCGGCGGACAGGAGGGAGCGAGAGCGGGCGGGAGCGGGAGTCGACGGACGGGAAGGAGCGAGAGCAAGCGGGAGCGGGAGTCGGCGGACGGGAAGGAGCGAGAGCGGGCGGGAGCGGGAGTCGGTGGACGGGAAGGAGCGAGAGTGGGCGGGAGCGGGAGTCGGCGGACGGGAAGGAGCGAGAGCAGGCGGGAGTGAGCAGCCGGCATCATCAGTGTGCAGCAGTTGGAGGCCTCTCCACTCGGGGATCTTTGGGGGGCCTCCAATGCGCGAGACTTTGCGGGGTTTTTTTTTGTAGTTTTTCTCTTCGGATGTGCCGTCATTTCGGGGCCATTTGAGGCTGATTGCTGTACTGCGCATGAGTGAGTGTGAGAGGGGAGAGTTAGAGGTTGTAGAGGAGAGCGAGGGAGAAATTGAGACACTGTTGAGCACCCATCCATCCCACCACTCCATCTCCGCCCCAGAGCCACGAAGAAGAAGAAGAGGGAGAAGGGTCTGTCTTTTAGGCCCTTGAGCTCCAGAATCAGGAACAGGATGACTGCAGCCTCCTGCCATGTGAGCCAGGCGTCAGCCTTCGAGTTCCTGGGGTTTGGAACGGGCTCCACACTGGCAAGCTCAACCAAGCGCAGAGGCCATGGCGCGAAGGCAAGCGAGGCACCAGAACCCACGAGGACCGAGCAGCCAGCTGAGGATCCAATTCAGGAGATGGTCCAGCTATCACGGGCGAGCGTGCAGATCGGTCGTGATATGCTCCAGGCCATGGCTGGGATCGCTGGCAGCATGGCCACCTTCACCCAGCAGCCGGATGCCAGGATGGACCGGCTCATTACCGTGTTGGAGCGCACAACCGAGACCGCTGAGGCCACGAGGCAAGAAACGCTTCTGCACGCGCAGTGCAAGCCCCTGACCCCACACCCTCGCGATCCGGAGGAGCAGAAGATCCCGGCGCCTTCGGTCACATCCCTTGCCTCGCACCAAGACGCACACGTCTGCAGACATCCCGCTGCCCTCCTGCACAACCTCCTCAACCAGAGGCAGTGAGGGGCAGGGGAGCGGGACACCGTGGTGTAGGCGGGGCGAGGGAGAGGAGCTTGGGCATCGCTTCAAGGGGGGGGTGGGGGGGGGGAGGGGGGAAGAGGGGTGGGTGTTGGTGGTATAAATGTTTGTAAATAAAATGATGTTATGTAACCTTTGTTATTGTGCACTTGTAAATACACTCACACTGCTGACCCTCTCTTGGCGAGTGCCTGATTTTAACGTCAGGTTTGGTGCCCTGTGGGAAACACACATCTGACCCTCAGGTCATCTGCTTTATCAGGAATACCTTCCCATCCACATCCGACTGCACTGTATAATGGGTGCGGTCATCAGGCCATCGCAACACGCTTTATGTGCTGTGAGGGTTATTCGATGAGTCAGATTAATTACATCTCTGAATAGACTTATGTCCGTCACCACAACAAGGCTCGCTGGGTACAGGTCTTTTGTGATGACTCAGAACAGATTTTATGAAGTAATTTCCTTGCAGTACAAAGACACTTGAATAAGGCCATAGTGACAGTCTAGTCGTTGAAACTTCAACGGTCGGCCACTGAGTCACTGTGGCGCTTGTCTCTTGCTGTTTACTATTGACCGTAGTCCTTCCTCAGTTTGGTCTGTAATTGTTCTGCCCTTGAAGTCGAATAGCTGTAACTTTATACCCTTTCCCCCCCCCATACAAATGTTGTCAGAGTCTGCAGCTGTCTCAGGCTTACAATAGATCATTCTAACCCTAACCCTCTCACCCTCTATGTGATGTGTAGTGCTTCCCTGAGAACTTCTTGAAGAACAGTGTCGCAGAATTCATTAATCAGCTCGGATTGACAAAATGTGACTTTTCACTTATTCATCATTATTTTGCGTTCGCCATTGGGCTTCCCAACAAAGGTCTTTCAGCAAGGTCAAAGGACAAAGTTTCCATCAGCCTAGACACATTTCAGTCGCTTTTATCACATCCAACTTAAACCTGAGCCTCAGCAATAAAGTTGAGCAACGTCCACTGAACTTTTCCCCAGCAGGCCCACTCCTGACAGTCCAGCATCTGCCCGATACCCGCGATGTGCAGCGCTGCGGCACTCAGAGCCCTTCTCACGGCCAGCTCACACCTGCTTTTTGCCAGCGGTCCTTCGGGCGGGCGGCAGGTCAACCTGAGGCCAGTATCCCTCAGCAAAACGGGCGACTTGCAGCATCCGGCGTGGGCAGACGACCAATCCCGCGCCAGGCGGAACCTGGACGGCAGGTGGGCGCTTCCAGAGGAATCAGCCGAAAAACATACATTACCAGCGGATCCTTGGCGGCTGTGGGCGCAACCTGCACCAAATTCGGCCCCAGAAGGTCGTGGGTTCGAGTCCCACTCCAGGGACTTGCGCACAAAAAATCCAGGCTGACACTCCCAGTGCAGTGCTGAGGGAGTGCTGCACTGTCGGAGGTGTCGTCTTTCAGATGAGACGTTAAACCGAGGCCCCGTCTGCTCTCTCGGGTGAATATAAAAGATCCCACGGCACTATTTCGAAAAAGAGCAGGGGAGTTACCCCCGGTGTCCTGGGGCCAATAGTTATCCCTCAATCAACATCACAAAAACACATAATCTGGTCATTATCGCTTTGGTGTTTGTGGGAGCTTGCTGTGCGCAAATTGGCTGCCGCGTTTCCTACATTACAACTTCAAAAGTACTTTGGCTGTAAAGCGCTTTGGGATGTCCGGTGGTCGTGAAAGGTACTATATAAATGCAAATATTGCTTCTTTCTTTCTTTAGTTGGAACCATTGGATGAATGTTGCAAGGGTGCAGTCTCAAGGTTTGTCCTCGACAAGCTGAGCTGTGGTTTCAGCTACTTGGATCCAGAAAGATTGGACTTAAATAACTTCAGCCACAGAATTCTCTGTCCTGAATGTCGCTTCTGTGGGGCCACACCACAGCTCAACATCACCGCTATTTTTACCTTTGACGAAAACTGAGGGTGCATCGAGGCTGGAAGGGTTCCTGTTAAATTATTTCCTGCAATTGTACTTTTTTTAAAAAAAAGCTCCATTATTTTGATCAAAACATAAAGGATCTTAAAAACAGAAAGGAAGTGAACTTTATTGTTAAATGTTATTTAACCATCAGCTGCCGGCAGGACATGTTACAAGCTCTACCTCAGTCCGCCTCCATGGTAGGAACGCTTATGTCAGTCTGCTTCTCACTTGCGTGTCAGCCTTGGCACAATGCTCACACTCTCACCTCTGAGTCAGGATATCAGCGAACCTTACAGCACTGCAAGAGGTCACTTAGCCCATCGTGCCTGTGCTGGCTTTATGAAAGGGTTCTCCAATTAGGACCCCCTCCCCAGCTTTTTCCCCATAACCCGGCAAACTAGTCCTCTTCAGGTCCAATTGCCTTTTTGAGAGTTCCTATGGAATCTAGTTCCAACACCCTTTCAGGTAGTGCGTTCCAGATCACCACAACCGTCTGAGTGAAGTCATTGATCCTCATCTCCACTCTGGTTCTTTTGCCAATTATTTTAGATCTGTGTCCCCTGGTGACCACATATCCGCAGCATAACTAAGCCCGCCTATTTCCACCTCCGTAACATCACCCGTCTCCAACCTGCCTCAGCTCATCCGCTGCTGAAGCCCTCATCCATGCCTTTGTTATATCTAAACTTGACTATTCCAACCCAGTCCTGGCTGGCCTCCCACATTCTACCCTGTAAAGTCCTTACTCTACAGTATGAAACCACACGAGGCACATTCTGGGGACAAGGTCACTCTGTGACCGTAACTCTTTATTCACAGGATTTCAAAGACGATGACCCTGCGTGGGACCTCCCTTTTTATACCTGTGTGATCAGGTAAGGAGTGTCTCCCACAAGTTCACCCCTTGTGGTCAAGGTGTGCATCTAGGTTGAGAGTATACAGTAATACAGTGATGTTACATTGTGGTTACATACATGACATCACCTTCCCCCCCAAAGTCTCATTGGGATCATAGGTTTAGTCTTTCAGGTGGTCTACGCTCCCTCGTAGAGCGCCGCAGTTGGGGCTCTGGTTGTTGGACGCTGACATGAGTGTCTGTCACCTGTGGTGATTCCGGCCTGTCCGGGCTGACCGCAGGGACTGTGCATTCTTCTGATTGCTCTTGTTGCTCGTTCACTGGCGGTGTTGTGAGCTCCATCTCATGGTCTTCTTCAGGTTCCTCCGTGTCCATGCTGAACCTTTTTTTTTTACTTGGTCCAGATGCTTACGGCATATCTGACCATTGTTGAGTTTTACCACGATGACCCTATTCCCCTCTTTGTCAATTACAGTGCCCTCAAGCCATTTGGGCCCCATGGCGTGATTTGAGGACAAATACAGGATCATTTATTTCTATACATCTCCCCCTCGAATTACGGTCATGGTACTCGTTTTGTGACTTGCACTTGCCCTCAACTATATTGGCCAGGACTGGGTGAATGAGGGACAACCGAGTTTTGAGTGTCCGTTTCATTAGTACCTCTGCGGGCGGGACCCCCGTGAGCGAGTGCGGGCGGGATCTATAGGCCAGCAGGAGACGCGATAGGCGGCATTGTAGGGAGGGTCCTTGAATCCTGAGCATACCCTGCTTAATGATTTGGACCGCACGTTCCGTCTGGCCATTGGAGGCCGGCTTGAACGGGCGCAGTCCTGACGTGGTTGATGCCATTGCCCGACATAAACTCCCGGAATTCGTAGCTTGTGAAACATGGGCCATTATCACTAACCAGGATGTCCGGCAAGCCATGGGTGGCAAAGATCGCACGTAGGCTTTCCACAGTGGTGGATGATGTGCATGAATTCAGAATGATGCACTTGATCCATTTCGAGTACGCATCTACCACAATAAGGAACATCTTACCCATGAACGGGCCTGCATAGTCAACATGAATGCGTGACCATGGCCTGGTGGGCCAGGGCCACGGGCTGAACGGGGCCTCCCTGGGGGCATTACCCAGCTGGGCACACGTCGTGCACCTGCGAACACAGTGTTCCAGGTCTGAATCAATTCCAGGCCACCAAACGTGTGACCGGGCAATGGTCTTCATCAGCACAATGCCTGGGTGCTCGCTGTGGAGTTCCCTGATGAATGCCTTCCTGCCCTTCTGGGACATAACTACCTGGCTGCCCCTTAGTAGGCAGTCAGCTTGGATGGAGAGCTCATCCATCCGTCTGTGGAACAGTCTGACCTCCTCAGGGCATGCTCCGTGTGCAGGCGCCCAATCCCCAGTCAGGACACATTTCTTAATCAGGGATAGGAGGGGATCCCTGTTTGTCCAGATTTTGATCTGGTGGGCTGTGATGGGGGAGCCTGCGCTGTCAAAGGCATCGACAGCCATGACCATCTCGGCGCTTTGCTCCGCTGCCCCCTCAGTGGTGGCCAGTGGAAGCCTGCTGAGCACCGGATGGAGTAGTCATAAGCAGCCAGCGTGAGAGCCCATCGCTGTATGCGGGCTGATGCGTTGACATTGACAGCCTTGCTGTCTGACAACAGGGATGTTAAAGGCTTGTGGTCCATCTCTAATTCAAACTTCCTACCAAAGAGGTACTGATGTATTTTTTTTACATCATAGACACATGCAAGCGCTTCCTTCTTGACCATCCCATATCCCCGTTCTGCTTGAGAGAGCGACCTGGAGGCATAAGCCACAGGTTGTAGTTGGCCCTCAGCGTTTCCCTGCTGCAACACACACGCAGCCCCATAGGATGATGCATCACACGTCAGAACCAATGTCTTACGGGGGTTGTACAGGGTCAACAACTTATTTGAACAAAGTATGTTCCGTGCCCGATTGAAAGCCCGTTCCTGACAGTCCCCCCAAAACCAGTCGCAACCCTTACGCAGGAGCACGTGTAGCCGCTCCAACAACGTGCTCAAGTTTGGCAGAAAGTTCCCGAAATAGTTCAACAGTCCCAGGATTGAACGCAACTCCGATGTGTTGCAGGGCCTGGGTGCTCGTCGAATCGCCTCTGTTTTGGATTCGGTGGGCCGAATCCCATCTGCAGCAACCCTCCTGCCCAGAAACTCAACCTCAGGAGCTAAGAACACACATTTAGACTTCTTGAGTCGCAGGCCTACCCGGTCCAGTCGGCGTAGCACCTCCTCCAGGTTGTGGAGATGTTCCTCGGTGTCTCGACCCGTGATGAGGATGTTGTCCTGGAATACGATCGTCCCAGGAATGGATTTGAGCAGGCTTTCCATGTTTTGTTGAAAAATCGCGTCCGCTGATCGAATGCCAAACGGGCACCTGTTAGAAATGAACAGTTCTTTGTGCGTGGTGATGGTGGTCAGTAGTTTAGATTCGTCGGTCAGTTCCTGGGTCATATAGGCTGAAGTGAGGACCAACTTGGTGAACAGCTTGCCGCCTGCCAGCGTGGCGAAGAGGTCCTCTGCTCTTGGGAGCGGGTATTGGTCTTGTAGGGACACCCGATTGATGGTGGCCTTGTAGTCGCCACAGATCCTGACAGAGCCATCCGCTTTTAGGACGGGAACGATGGGGCTCGCCCAGTCACTGAAATCAACAGGCAAGATGATGCCCTCTCGCAACAGCCGGTCCAATTCGCTCTCGATCTTTTCCCGCATCACATCCGGCACAGCTCTGGCTTTGTGGTGCACTGGCCTGGCGTCCGGTGTGATGTGTATCACTACTTTAGTGCCTTTGAAAGATCCGACGCAGGTTGGAGTAGCGAATCGAATTGTTGTAGGACTTGAGCACGAACTTCGCTCCACCGATGACATTGCGTGAACATCCCCCCATTTCCAGTTCATCTCGGCTAACCAGCTCCTCCCCAACAGTGCGGGACCATTGCCCGGGACAATCCAGAGCAGCAGCCGGTTCACTAACCCACTGTGTGTGACAGCCAACATTGCACTGTCTAGCACCGGAATAATCTCTTTAGTGTAAGTCCTTAATTGTGTCTCAATATGTTCTAATTTGGGTCTACTGGCTTTTAAGTGGCCATAACTTCTCAAATTGCTGAACGCCCATGAGTGACTGGCTGGCCCCAGTGTCCAGCTCCATGCGTACAGGGATACCCTTTAATAAAACCCTCATCATCATTGGTGGCGTTTTGGTGTATGAACTGTGAATATTCGCCACATGGACCCGCTGAACCTCGGCGTCCATCGATTTGCCCCAAAAGTCATCCTGCCTCAAAGAACCCTCTTCTGGTCCATCCGCCTCATATATTAGTCTGTTTGCAGACTTCCTGCACATTCGAGCTAAGTGGCCACTGAGATTGCAGTTCCTGCAGACAAACTGTTGAAATCTGCAAGATCTGGCTGAGTGTTTTCCCCCACACCTCCAGCATGAGTTAAAGTTTCCATTGTTGGGAACAAAGGGACTATGGCCAGGCACTCCGCGCTGACTGTCCCTTTGACTGCTCTTAAGTACCCTATTGGTTGGTGTCAATGGCCCCATCCCAGGCCGCATTGTCCACTGTGATGGCGTGAATGTCCGTTCAACCTGCCATTGCCTTTGTTGAAGTCCTACTCTGGGGTCTATTGCTGCTTGGGGAGTGTCGGACTGCCCCTGCCTGCCTGCGGGGCTCTGAGTTGCATTGATGATGTTGACTCCCTGATCCATTGCCACGTTAGAGGCAAAATTGCGCGTGTATATTATTTTCGTCTCTTCCTCCCCCGCCATGAAAGTTTGAGCCATCAACGCCGTCGCTTCCAAGGTCAAATCCTAGGTCTCAATTAATTTGCAAAAAATTCCTGCATGACCGATGCCCTCGATAAATAAGTCCCTTCTCATCTCCCCCCTGCAGGCGTCTGCAGAACTTACAGAGGCTGGCCAAACACCGGAGGTACGCTACGAAGTCCGGTATGCTCTGTCCTTCACGATGTTGGTGGGTGTAGAATCTGTGTCGGGCCATATGTTTGCTACTCGCCGGTTTGAGGTGCTCCCCGATCAATTTGCTAAGTTCTTCAAAGGTTTTGTCCGCCGGCTTTTCGGGTGCTAGTAAGTCCTTCATGAGCGCGTAAGTCTTTGGTCCGCAGCTGGTCAAAAGATAAGCCCTTCGCCCAGACATTCTTTCGCAATGAAGCTTTGCTGAAGCCTCTCGACAAAATCGCCCCAGTCTTCCCCAACACAGTACCGTTCCTCTGTGCTACCGGTGGCCATTCTCGTAGGCCGTGAATTCTCGTTTCTCGTCGCCAATGTAAAGTCCTTACTCTACAGCATGAAACCACACGAGGCACATTCTGGAGACAAGGTCACTCTGTGACCTTAATCTTTATTCACAGGACTCCAAAGACGATGACCCTGCGTGGGACCTCCCTTTTTATACCTGTGTGATCAGGTAAGGAGTGTCTCCCACAACTTCACCCCTTGTGGTCAAGGTGTGCATCTAGGTTGAGAGTATACCGTAATACAGTGGTGTTACATTGTGGTTACATACATGACATCCCCTACGTAAACTAGAGGTGATCCAAAACTCAGCTGCCCGTGACCTAACTCACACTGAGTCCCGCTCACCCATCACCCCCTGTGCTCACTGACCTACATTGGCTCCCGTTTTAAGCAACGCCTTGATTTCAAAATTCTCATCCTTATTTTCAAATCGCTCCATGGCCCTCACCCCTCCCTATCTCTGTATTCTCCTCCAGCCCTACAACCCCCGAGATGTCTGCGCTCCTCTAATTCTGCCCTCTTGGGCATCCCTGATTGAAATCGCTCAACCATCGGTGGCCGTGCCTTCTGTTGCCTGGGTCCCAAGCTCTGAACTCTCTCCCTAAATCTCTCCGTCTTCAGCTCTCTTTTCTCCTTCAAGACGCTCCTTAAAACATTCTTCTTTGACCAATCTTCTGGTCACCTGCGCTAATTTCTGCTTGTGGTGTCAAATTTTTATCCATCATCATCATCATCAGCAGTCCCTCGGAATCGAGGAAGACTTGCTTCCACTCTTAGAATGAGTCCTTAGGTGACTGAACAGTCCAATACGAGAACCACAGTCCCTATCACAGGTGGGACAGACAGTGGTTGAGGGAAGGGGAGGGTGGGACTGGTTTGCCGCACGCTCCTTCCGCTGCCTGCGCTTGGTTTCTGCATGTTCTTGGCGATGAGACCTAAGGCGTTCAGCGCCCTCCCAGATGCACTTCCTCCACTTAGGGCGGTCTTTGGCCAGGGACTCCCAGGTGTCGGTGGAGATGTTGCACTTTATCAGGGAGGCTTTGAGGGTGTCCCTGTAACGTTTCCTCTGCCCACCTGGGGCTCGTTTGTCGTGAAGGAGATCCGAGTAGGGCGCTTGTTTTGGGAGTCTCGTGCCTGGCATGCGAAGCCCGGCGGAGCTGATCAAGTGTGGTCAGTGCTTCAATGCTGGGGATGTCGGCCTGGTCGAGGACACTAATGTTGGTGCGTCTGTCCTCCCAGGGGATTTGTAGGATCTTGCGGAGGCATCGTTGGTGGTATTTCTCCAGCGACTTGAAGTGTCTACTGTACATGGTACAAATTTTAGCACCATGGTACAAATTTTTATCTCATAATACTCCTGTAAAGCACCTTGGGATGTTTCACTATGTTAAAGGCGCTATATAAATCCAAGTTATTGTTGACCGACCCACTTGCCAGAGGAAATGGTTTTGGCTCAGTGCCTGAGCATCACTCCAGGAGTCGACTGTGAAATCTAGGCTGCCACTTCAGTTTGAGGCAGTGTTGCCTTGTCAGGGCTGCTGCCTTTTCAAACAAGACGCTGAGCCCCGAGAATAAAATCGGACGGGGCGTAAAACGGGCAACCCAACACGAACTTCAGCCCCATGTCCGCTCAGGACGTCAGGTTCACATCGGGCACTATCAAACCCACGCTCGTTTAGGTTGATGTAAAAGACCCTGCGGCAGTACGCTGCATGTCAGGGTGCCCCACCGCTGGCTGTGCATTTCTGGTGGTGTGCAATAGAATCACAGAAATTTACAGCACGGCAGGGGGCCATTCGGCCCATCGTGTCCGTGCCGGCCGACAAAGAGCTACCCAGCCTAATCCCACTTTCCAGCTCTCGGTCCGTAGCCCTGTAGGTTACGGCACTTCAGGGGCACATCCAAGTACTTTTTAAATGTGGTGAGGGTTTCTGCCTCTACCACCCTTTCAGGCAGTGAGTTCCAGACTCCCACCACCCTCTGGGTGAAAACATTTCTCCTCAAATCCCCTCTAAACCTTCTACTAATTACTTTAAATCTATGCCCCTGGTGCTATCCTCTCTGCTAAGGGAAACAGGTCCTTCCTATCCACTCTATTTAGGCCCCTCATAATTGTATATACTTCAATTAAATCTCCCCTCAGCCTCCTCTGTTCCAATGAAAACAATTCCAGCCTATCCAATCTTTCCCCATAGCTAAGATTCTCCAGTCCCGGCAACATGCTCGTAAATCTCCTCTGTACCCTCTCCAGTGCGATCACGCCCTTCCTGTAATGTGGTGACCAGAACTGCACGCAGTACTCTAGCTGTGGCCTAACCAATGTTTTATACAGTTGAAGCATAACCTCCCTGCTCTTGTATTCTATGCCTCGGCCAATAAAGGCAAGCATTCCGCATGCCTTCTTAACCACCTTATGTTCCCCCAATTTAAATTCGGGTGCGTGGTCCCTTTAATGGGTTCAACGTGGAACTGTGCGGCCACGCAGCTTAGCGGGAACGTTGGTGGTGTTCCCGTGGTTTCCTGATTTGCCCGGTCAGTGGGCAGCCCTCCCCATTGGCAGCGCTCCCTCAAACAATCTACCCCATCGAGTCTGACCCATGGGTGAGGCACAGGGCAGAAGTTGTCGGCTGTTAAAATCGGTACGTTGAGCAGAGTTGGGAACTGCTACTGAACTTTGATGCAAGCGCCACACCTTTTGTTGACTTTTTTATTGGAATATGTACATCATGCACCTCATAATTCTGTTCATTCGGACCATAGGCTTGATGAAAAAAGAAAGACTTGTAATTATACAACACTTTTCACTGACCTACATTGGCTCCCGGTTAAGCATCGCCTCGATTTCAAAATTCTCATCCTTATTTTCAAATCCCTCCAGGGCCTCGCCCCTCCCTATCTCTGTAATCTCCTCCATGGCCCTCGCCCCCTCCCTATCTCTGTAATCTCCTCCATGGCCCTCGCCCCCTCCCTATCTCTGTAATCTCCTCCATGGCCCTCGCCCCTCCCTATCTCTGTAATCTCCTCCATGGCCCTCGCCCCTCCCTATCTCTGTAATCTCCTCCATGGCCCTCGCCCCCTCCCTATCTCTGTAATCTCCTCCATGGCCCTCGCCCCTCCCTATCTCTGTAATCTCCTCCATGGCCCTCGCCCCTCCCTATCTCTGTAATCTCCTCCATGGCCCTCGCCCCCTCCCTATCTCTGTAATCTCCTCCAGCCCGACAACCCCCCGAGATATCTGCACTCCTCTAATTCTGCCCTCTTGACCATCCCTGATTATAATCTCTCAACCATCGGTGGCCGTGCCTTCTGTTACCTGGGCCCCAAGCTCTGGAACTCCCTCCCTAAACCTCTCCACCTCTCTACCTCTTTCCTCCTTCAAGACGCTCATTAAAGCATTCCTCTTTGACCAAGCTTTTGGTCACCTGCCTTAATTTCTACTTATGTGGCTGGGTGTCAAATTCATTGTCTCATAACACTCCTGTGAGGCGCCTTGGGGCGGTTCACTACGTTGAAGGCGCTATATGAATACAAGTTGTTGTTAAAGGCGCTGTGTAAGTTGTTGTTGAAAGAAATCTCCACGAGCCAATAAAACATTTAAATACTGCAGTGTGCCTTTCCCCATTAGTATTGAATTACTTTGGTCTCCATTTCTGATAAGGACAATGTTGCCATACAGTTTACATTAGAAGTCTCCATTTCCTTTCTTCATCCTGGGCTCGTGGCCAACCTGATCAAACCAATTCTGTCATCTTGTGATTATCCTTGACGAGACCTGTCCCTACATTTGAGCCTGAACTAAGCATGTTGTTTTATTTATAATCCTCAGGAAACAGATCTGTGCTAATAATGAGAGGGCGAAGTAATAATGAGGCTGATTGCAGGTTAGACGCTCTGAAACCCAGCATATAATTCCAGCCATCTTAGAGCACAGCCATCAGCAACGTGCAAATCGTGTAGTGCCCCCAGATAGCTCAGTTTGTGGCTATGATTCAAGGGTGTGGGACATGGTTTGTGTTTGTCTAAAAGAAAGACTTGCATTTATATAGCGCCTTTCATGACCACCGAACATCTCACAGTGCTTTACAGCCAATTAAGTACTTTTTGTAGTGTAGTCACTGTTGCAGTGTGGGAAATACAACAGCCAATTTGTGCACAGCAAGCTTCCACACACATAGCAATGTGATAATGACCAGATAATCTGTTTTTTATGTTGATTTGAAGTCCAATCGAGGTGTTTAAGCTGATTAAAAGAGTTGCTGGGGGAGATAGAGAGAAACGATTTCCTCCGGTGGGGCAGTCTAGAACAAGGGGGCATCTCCTTAAAATGAGAGCCAGGCTGTTCAGGATCAATGTCAGGAAGCATTTCTTCACACAAAGGACAGTGGAAATCTGGAAAACTCTTCCTGAAAAAGCTGTTGAGGCCGGGGGGTCAATGGAAAATTTCAAAATTGGGATTGATAGATTTTTGTTAGGCATGGGTGTTAAGGGTTACGGAACAAAATGGAGTTAAGATACAGATCAGCCATGGTCTAATTGAATGGCGGGACAGGCTCGAGAGGCTGAACGGCCTCCTCCTGTTCCTATGTCTGCAAGGACGTTTGTCATTGACATGAAGGCCCCACAGGTGAAAATTGGAGCCATGCAGTCCCTGTCCAGTTGGAACGAGCTGGAGAAGCGGCCAACTACCATGTGAGTCCTGGTTGACGGGCTGTAGGGTCGGAGATGATACGGTGATTAATTATAGAGTCCGCCCCCTACTCTCCACACCAGCGAGTTGGTAAGGAAAGGTCAAAGGTGGAGTGAATGGTTGACCTTATTGGGCATCTTGAAGAGAGCCACGCTGTGGGTGGGTAGAACCAATCAGAGTGAATTGGTGAATGATTAATTCAAGGTGCCTATTCCCCAATTTTGCTACTTGGTGTGAAGGAGGAAGACATGGAGGAGCTATGAAGCAGAGGACTGGTAACCATGGGCAGGCAGTAGGCGGCAATGTGCGTTTTTTTACATTCGTTCCGGGATGTGGGCGTCGCTGGCAAGGCCGGCAATTATTGCCCATCTCTAGTCGCCCTCGAGAAGGTGGCGGTGAGCTGCCGCCTTGAACCGCTGCAGTCCGGTGGTGAAGGTGCTCCCACAGTGCTGAAACACGTGACCACTACCCCCGTCAACAGAACAATCTCCTTCCAGCTCACCTCAGCCATTCTCACGGGCTGCTCCGCGGCACAGCTCCCACTGAATAGGCTGCCCAACTCCCCCGGCTCCCCCGCCCGTTACCCCCCCCCGGCTCCCCCGCCCGTTACCCCCCCCCGGCTCCCCCGCCCGTTACCCCCCCCGGCTCCCCCGCCCGTTACCTCCCCCAGCTCCCCTGCCCATTACCCCCCCGGCTCCCCCGCCCGTTACCCCCCCCCGGCTCCCCCGCCCGTTACCCCCCCCCGGCTCCCCCGCCCGTTACTCCCCGCCGGCTCCCCCGCCCGTTACCCCCCCGGCTCCCCCGCCCGTTACCCCCCCCCGGCTCCCCCGCCCGTTACTCCCCCCCGGCTCCCCCGCCCGTTACCCCCCCCCCCGGCTCCCCCCCCCGTTACCCCCCCGGCTCCCCCGCCCGTTACCCCCCCGGTTCCCCCGCCCGTTACTCCCCCCCCGGCTCCCCCGCCCGTTACCCCCCCCCGGCTCCCCCGCCCGTTACCCCCCCGGCTCCCCCGCCCGTTACCCCCCCGGTTCCCCCGCCCGTTACTCCCCCCCCGGCTCCCCCGCCCGTTACCTCCCCAGCTCCCCCGCCCGTTACCCCCCCGGCTCCCCCGCCCGTTACCCCCCCGGTTCCCCTGCCCGTTACTCCCCCCCGGCTCCCCCGCCCGTTACCTCCCCAGCTCCCCCGCCCATTACCCCCCCGGTTCCCCCGCCCGTTACTCCCCCCCGGCTCCCCCGCCCGTTACCTCCCCAGCTCCCCCGCCCATTACCCCCCCGGCTCCCCCGCCCGTCAACCCCCCGGCTCCCCCGCCCATTATCCCCCCCGGCTCCCCCGCCCATTACCCCCCCGGATCCCCCGCCCGTCAACCCCCCGGCTCCTCTGCCCATTACCCCCCCGGCTCCCCCGCCCGTTACCCCCCCGGCTCCCCCGCCCGTCAACCCCCCGGCTCCCCCGCCCATTATCCCCCCCGGCTCCCCCGCCCATTACCCCCCCGGATCCCCCGCCCGTCAACCCCCCGGCTCCTCTGCCCATTACCCCCCCGGCTCCCCCGCCCGTCAACCCCCCGGCTCCCCCGCCCATTATCCCCCCCGGCTCCCCCGCCCATTACCCCCCCGGATCCCCCGCCCTCAACCCCCCGGCTCCTCTGCCCATTACCCCCCCGGCTCCCCCGCCCGTTACCCCCCCGGCTCCTCTGCCCATTACCCCCCCGGCTCCCCCACCCATTACCCCCCCGGCTCCCCCGCCCGTCAACCACCCGGCTCCCCCGCCCATTACCCCCCCGGCTCCCCCACCCATTACCCCCCCGGCTCCCCTGCCCGTCAACCCCCCGGCTCCCCCGCCCATTACCCCCCCGGCTCCCCCGCCCATTACCCCCCCGGCTCCCCCACCCATTACCCCCCGGCTCCCCTGCCCGTCAACCCCCCGGCTCCCCCGCCCATTACCCCCCCGGCTCCCCCACCCATTACCCCCCCGGCTCCCCTGCCCGTCAACCCCCCGGCTCCCCCACCCATTACCCCCCCGGCTCCCCCATCCATTACCCCCCCGGCTCCCCTGCCCGTCAACCCCCCGGCTCCCCCGCCCATTACCCCCCCGGCTCCCCCGCCCGTCACCCCCCCCCGGCTCACCCGCCCACTGTCCCCGGCTCCCCCGCCCATTACTCCCGGCTCCCCCGCCCACTGTCCCCGGCTAACGCTTCAGCCTTGACTTTTGTACTTGCGTGCTGGGCTCCACCGTCATTGAGGATGGGGATATTCATGGAGCCTCCTCCTCCCGTTAGTTCTTCAATTGTCCACCACCATTCCCGACTGGATATGGCAGGACTGCAGAGCTTTGATATGATCCATTGATTGTGGGATCACTTGGCTCTGTCTACAGCATGCTGCTTCCGCTGTTTAGCATGCATGTGGTCCTGTGTTGCAGCTTCCCCAGGTTGGCACCTCATTTTTAGATATGCCTGGTGCTGCTCCTGGCATGCTCTTCTACACTCCTCATTGAACCCGGGTTGGTCGCCTGGCTCGATGGTAATGGTAGAGTGAGGGAAATGTCGGGGCATGAGGTTACAGATTGTGGTGGAATACAATTCTGCTGCTGCTGATGGCCCACAGCGCCTCATGGATGCCCAGTTTTGAGCTGCTAGATCTGTTCTGAATCTATCCCATTTAGCACGGTGGTAGTGCCACACAAACATAAGAACATAAGAACATAAGAACTAGAAACAGGAGTAGGCCATCTAGCCCCTCGAGCCTGCTCCACCATTCAACAAGATCATGGCTGATCTGGCCGTGGACTCAGCTCCACTTACCCGCCCGCTCCCCATAACCCTTAATTCCCTTATTGGTTAAAAATCTATCTATCTGTGATTTGAATACATTCAATGAGCTAGCCTCAACTGCTTCCTTGGGCAGAGAATTCCACAGATTCCCAACCCTCTGGGAGAAGAAATTCCTTCTCAACTTGGTTTTAAATTGGCTCCCCCATATTTTGAGGCTGTGCCCCCTAGTTCTAGTCTCCCCGACCAGTGGAAACAACCTCTCTGCCTCTATCTTGTCTATCCCTTTCATTATTTTAAATGTTTCTATAAGATCACCCCTCATCCTTCTGAACTCCAACGAGTAAAGACCCAGTCTACTCAATCTATCATTATAAGGTAACCCCCTCATCTCCGGAATCAGCCGAGTGAATCGTCTCTGTACCCCCTCCAAAGCTAGTATATCCTTCCTTAAGTAAGGTGACTAAAACTGCACGCAGTACTCCAGGTGCGGCCTCACCAATACCCTGTACAGTTGCAGCAGGACCTCTCTGCTTTTGTACTCCATCCCTCTCGCAATGAAGGCCAACATTCCATTCGCCTTCCTGATTACCTGCTGCACCTGCAAACTAACTTTTTGGGATTCAAGGACCCCCAGGTCCCTCTGCACCTCAGCATGTTGTAATTTCTCCCCATTCAAATAATATTCCATTTTACTGTTTTTTTTCCCAAGGTGGATGACCTCACATTTTCCGACATTGTATTCCATCTGCCAAACCTTAGCCCATTCGCTTAACCTATCTAAATCTCTTTGCAGCCTCTCTGTGTCCTCTACACAATCCGCTTTCCCACTAATCTTTGTGTCATCTGCAAATTTTGTTACACTACACTCTGTCCCCTCTTCCAGGTCATCTATGTATATTGTAAACAGTTGTGGTCCCAGCACCGATCCCTGTGGCACACCACTAACCACCGATTTCCAACCCGAAAAGGACCCATTTATCCCGACTCTCTGCTTTCTGTTAGCCAGCCAATTCTCGATCCATGCTAATACATTTCCTCTGACTCCGCGTACCTTTATCTTCTGCAGTAACCTTTTGTGTGGCACCTTATCGAATGCCTTTTGGAAATCTAAATACACCACATCCATCGGTACACCTCTATCCACCATGCTCGTTATATACTCAAAGAATTCGAATAAGTTAGTTAAACATGATTTCCCCTTCATGAATCCATGTTGTGTCTGCTTGATTGCACTATTCATATCTAGATGTCCCGCTATTTCTTCCTTAATAATAGCTTCAAGCATTTTCCCCATTACAGATGTTAAACTAACCGACCTATAGTTACCTGCCTTTTGTCTTCCCCCTTTTTTAAACAGAGGCGTTACATTAGCTGCTTTCCAATCCGCTGGTACCTCTCCAGAGTCCAGAGAATTTTGGTAGATTATAACGAATGCATCTGCTATAACTTCCGCCATCTCTTTTAATACCCTGGGATGCATTTCATCAGGACCAGGGGACTTGTCTACCTTGAGTCCCATTAGCCTGTCCAGCACTACCCTCTAGTGATGGACGCTGTATTCCATGTGAAAATGGGACTTTGTCTCCACAGTGACTGTGTCAAAAGACATATCGAAGTTGAGTATCCACCAACTTACTGTGTGATGAGGAAGCCCCAAACGGCAGCACGATATTCCCGGAAATGCAAAAAGATGGAATGCAACCAATGGTTTTTTGGTACCATTTGATTTTAAGTCTCCTCACTCTTCACTATACTTCCAAATTTTGTGTCATCTGCAAATTTTGAAATAGTACCCTGTACACTCAAGTCCAAGTCATTAATATACATCAAGAAAAGCAGTGGTCCTAGAATCGACCCCTGGGGAACACCACTGTATACCTTCCTCCGGTCCGAAAAACCGCCGTTAACCACAACTCTCTGTTTCCTGTCACTGAACCAATTCCGTATGCACGCTGCCTCTGTCCCTTTTATTCCACGGGCTTCAACTTTGCTGCAAGCCGATTATGTGGCACTTTGTCGAATGCCTTTTAAAAATCATGTACACCACGTCAACCGCATTGCCCTCATCAACCCTATCTGTTACTTCATCAAAAAACTCCATCAAGTTGGTTAAACTCGACTTTCCTTTAACAAATCCATGCTGGTTTTTCTTATTTAATCCACGCTTGTCCGGATATAAAAGGGGTCGGAGGGTCTAGTAAGGAGGAGGAACTGAGGAAAATCCTTATTAGTCGGGAAATTGTGTTGGGGAAATTGATGGGATTGAAGGCCGATAAATCCCCAGGGCCTGATGGACTGCATCCCAGAGTACTTAAGGAGGTGGCCTTGGAAATAGTGGATGCATTGACAGTCATTTTCCAACATTCCATTGACTCTGGATCAGTTCCTATGGAGTGGAGGGTAGCCAATGTAACCCCACTTTTTAAAAAAGGAGGGAGAGAGAAAACAGGGAATTACAGACCGGTCAGCCTGACATCGGTAGTGGGTAAAATGATGGAATCAATTATTAAGGATGTCATAGCAGTGCATTTGGAAAGAGGTAATATGATAGGTCCAAGTCAGCATGGATTTGTGAAAGGGAAATCATGCTTGACAAATCTTCTGGAATTTTTTGAGGATGTTTCCAGTAGAGTGGACAAGGGAGAACCAGTTGATGTGGTATATTTGGACTTTCAGAAGGCTTTCGACAATGTCCCACACAAGAGATTAATGTGCAAAGTTAAAGCACATGGGATTGGGGGTAGTGTGCTGACATGGATTGAGAACTGGTTGTCAGACAGGAAGCAAAGAGTAGGAGTAAATGGGGACTTTTCAGAATGGCAGGCAGTGACTAGTGGGGTACCGCAAGGTTCTGTGCTGGGGCCCCAGCTGTTTACACTGTACATTAATGATTTAGACGAGGGGATTAAATGTAGTATCTCCAAATTTGCGGATGACACTAAGTTGGGTGGCAGTGTGAGCTGCAAGGAGGATTCTATGAGGCTGCAGAGCGACTTGGATAGGTTAGGTGAGTGGGCAAATGCATGGCAGATGAAGTATAATGTGGATAAATGTGAGGTTATCCACTTTGGTGGTAAAAACAGAGAGACAGACTATTATCTGAATGGTGACAGATTAGGAAAAGGGCAGGTGCAAAGAGACCTGGGTGTCATGGTACATCAGTCATTGAAGGTTGGCATGCAGGTACAGCAGGCGGTTAAGAAAGCAAATGGCATGTTGGCCTTCATAGCGAGGGGATTTGAGTACAAGGGCAGGGAGGTGTTGCTACAATTGTACAGGGCCTTGGTGAGGCCACACCTGGAGTATTGTGTACAGTTTTGGTCTCCTAACCTGAGGAAGGACATTCTTGCTATTGAGGGAGTGCAGCGAAGGTTCACCAGACTGATTCCCGGGATGGCGGGACTGACCTATCAAGAAAGACTGGATCAACTGGGCTTGTATTGACTGGAGTTCAGAAGAATGAGAGGGGATCTCATAGAAACGTTTAAAATTCTGACGGGTTTAGACAGGTTAGATGCAGGAAGAATGTTCCCAATGTTGGGGAAGTCCAGAACCAGGGGACACAGTCTAAGGATAAGGGGGAAGCCATTTAGGACCGAGATGAGGAGGAATTTCTTCACCCAGAGAGTGGTGAACCTGTGGAATTCTCTACCACAGAAAGTTGTTGAGGCCAATTCATTAAATATATTCAAAAAGGAGTTCGATGAAGTCCTTACTACTAGGGGGATCAAGGGGTATGGTGAGAAAGCAGGAATGGGGTACTGAAGTTGCATGTTCAGCCATGAACTCATTGAATGGCGGTGCAGGCTAGAAGGGCCGAATGGCCTACTCCTGCACCTATTTTCTATGTTTCTATGTTTCTAAGCAAGTCACTGATTACCATCTCCAGAAATGTGATTTTAAGAAACATTTCGATTGTTAGCGCAGGCGTCGGCTGGTAACATTTCCTATTTATGTCCCTTATCTTGTGCGCCCGTACAGTCTCTGTTTACTCTGTAGTACAAGGAGCGGCCACTTACAATGGATTGTGCACTGCCTGGGGTGGGGCAAGTGGGAACTGAGGAAGCTCAACATACGTACTCGAATCAGTGCGTTGAGTACGGGTCCTTTACAACAACAACTACAACTTGTATTTATAGAGCGCCTTTAATGTAGTAATCTGCCCCAAGGTGCTTCACAGGAGTGTTATAAGAGAAACATTTGACACCGAGCCACATAAGAAGAAATTACGGCAGATGACGAAAAGCTTGGTCAAAGAGGTAGGTTTTAAGGAGCAACTTAAAGGAGGAAAGAAATGAATAGAGGCGGAGAGGTTTGGGGAGGGAGTTCCAGAGCTTGGGGCCCAGGCAGCTGAAGGCACGGCCACCGATGGTTGAGTGATTATAATCAGGGATGCTCAGGAGGCCAGAATCTGAGGAGCGCAAATATCTCGCCGGGTTGTGAGGCTGAAGGAAATTAGAGATAGGGAGGGGCGAGGCCATGTAGGGATTTGTAAACAAGGATGAGAATTTTGATATCGAGGCGTTGCTTAACTGGGAGGCAGTGTAGGTCAGCGAGCACAGGGGGTGATGGGTGAACAGGACCTGGTGCGAGTTAGGACACGGGCTGCCGAGTTTTGGATGAACTCAAGTATATGTAGGGTAGAATGTGGGAGGCCAGCCAAGAGTGCATTGGAGTAGTCAAGTCTAGAGATAACAAAGGCATGGATGAGGGTTTCAGCAGCAGATGAGCTGAGGCAGGGGCGGAGACAGGCAATGTTACGGAGGTGGAAATAGGCGGTCTTAGTTATGCCGCGGAGTGTAGAATGTTTCAGTATAAGGGGTGTCACAGTTGTGTGGGGCGGACTGGTTGGGCTGGGTGCTCTTTGCCTTTCCGTCATTGTTCATAGGTTTATGTGTAACCTTTAGGGCTGCTGACCGAGGGCCGTGTGGCTGTTTGTGGACACAATGTGGACACAATGGGCCGAAATGGCCTCCATCTGCGCTGTAAATTTCTATGTTTCTATGTAGTCGGAAGCTCATTTCAGTCAAATATGACACCAAGGTTGCGAACAGTCTGGTTCAGCCTCAGACAGATGCTAGGGAGGGAGAGGGAATCGGTGATGAGGGACCAGAGTTTGTGGCGGGGACCAAAGACAATCGCTTCGGTCTTCCCAATATTTAATTGGAGAAAATTTCTGCTGATCCAGCACTGGATGTCGGACAAGCAGTCTGACAATTTAGAGACTGTGGAGGGGTCGAGAGAAGTGGTGGAGAGGTAGAGCTGGGAGTGTGCAAATGACTCCGTGTTTTCGGATGATATCGCCAAGGGGGCAGCATGTAGATGAGAAATAGGAGGGGGCCAAGGATAGATCCTGGGGGGACACCAGAGGTAACGATGTGGGAACGGGAAGAGAAGACATTGCAGGTGATTCTCTGGCTACGATTAGATAGATAAGAATGGAACCAGGCGAGTGCAGTCCCACCCAGCTGGACATTGGTGGAGAGGCGTTGGAGGAGGAGGGAGTGGTCAACCGTGTCAAAGGCTGCGGACAGGTCGAGAAGGACGAGGAGGGATAGTTTACATTTGTCACAGTCACAAAGGATGTAATTTGTGATGAGAGCTGTTTCGGTCCTGTGGCAGGGGCAGGAACCGGATTGAAGGGATTCAAACATGGCGTTCCGGGAAAGATGGTGACGGATTTGGGAGGCAAAAACACGTTCAAGGACTTTGGAGAGGAAAGGGAGGGTGGAGATGGGGAGATAGCTAGCAAGCACAGTGGGGTCAAGGGTTGGTTTTTTGAGGAGGGGTGATGACGGCAGATTTGAAGGAGAGGGAAACAGTACCCGAGGACAGAGAACCGTTAACACAGGGAGCCAAAAAAGGAAGTTGGGTGGTCAGCAGTTTAGTGGGAATAGGGTCGAGAGAGCAGGAAGTGGGTCTCATTGCACAAGGTGAGCGTGGAGAGGTCAAGAGGGGGAAATCAGAGAGAAACTGGAGAGAGATGTGAGTTCAGGGCTAGGGCAGGGGGGAACTTCAGAGGACGTTTGGCCCGATGGGCTCGGGGAAGGAGGGGAAGAGGCAGAGGATGCCAATCGGATGGTCCCAATTTTTGAGACAAAGAAGTCCATGAGCTCCTCACACTTATTGTTGGAGGTGAACGAGGTGGAGACAGGGGTTTAAGAAGACGGTTAGCAGTAGAGAATAATAGTTGGGGGTTATCTGTGCATTCCAGAATGATCCTGGAATAGTGAGCAGTTTTGGCAGACAAAGAGTAGGAACCGATAAAGCTTTATGTGGTCTCACCAGATCTGGTGGTAATGGCTGAAGCAGTTGTCCGCCATATCTCTTCAAGTTGGACTTGAGGGAGCGGAGATGAGGACTGTACCAGGGGAACGGCCAGGGAGAGGGAGAGTAATGGTTTTAATAGGAACTAGGGCATCAAAGGTGGTGTGAGTGTGTGGTTGAGTAGATCGGTGGCTGCAGAAATATCATGGTGAATGGAAGGCCAAAGGCTGGTAAAGTTCAGCTTCCATAAGCGCAGTTGTAAGAGAGTCGGAGAGTTTTTTCCAGGGGAGGAAGGGTTGTGGGGGAAAGGGGGCTGTGGGTGCAGAGCGATGCGAAGAAGTGGTCAGAGATGGCCTTTCTATGGTACGGTGGGAGTAGCGAGGCCACGAGAGAGGCAAGGTCAAGGGGGTGGCCGTGAATATGGGTTTACTGCCGCTGTTTGAACGTCTAATTGAAAGACAATCACTCAACTCTCACCATCAGAGCAGAGAATGGCCATCGAGGAGGCAGTGGAAATTGAAAGACATTTTTTGCGGAATCTAGCCTGAAAAGATGGCGTAAGTTGGGTAGCGTACACGGTCAGGACATTATACCCACTCTGTGGGAAGAACGACATGGCCTTACCCTGTTGGGTTCGTTCTTATGTTCTCTTGTGCCTGGCTCGTGCCTGTCAGCTCCGTGAAAATGCAAAGGTGCCCGGTGTATAAAACTGCAGATCAAGCCACTTCTAGCAATGCTGGCTGACCCTCAGAGAGCGGACTGATCGAGATGCTCCCCTGCATGTAGTTTGGGAACTGGCGGTCGGCCTTCATGTAACGCAGCTGCCCGGCAGGGTCCCAACATCCTACGCATGGTTTGGCCAGCCCGGACGCGAGGCGTGGCGATGTCATGACGGAGGTACTGCCGCTGATTGTCACCACCAAGACGCACTCCTGCTGCTGGCCCACAGCGAAAGTCAAAATAGGTACACGTGGTCACAAGGTCCTCTCTATGGGCTCTGTTGGAAGAAAAGGAAGAATGACTTGCATTTATATCGCGCCTTTCACGCCCTGAGGATGTCCCAGAACGTTTTACAGCCAATAAAGTACGTTTTGAAGTGCTGTTGTACAGTAGGAATCCCGACAGCCAATTTACGCATCACAAACTCTCACAAAAAGCAGTGAAATAATTTGTGATGTTTCATTGAGCGACAAATATTGGCCAGGACATTGACCAGAGATAACTCCCCTGCTCTTCTTTGAAATAGTGCCATGGGATCTTTTACGTCCATCTGAGAGAGCAGATTGGGCCTCGGTTTGACATCTCATCCGAAAGATGGCACCTCCGACAGTGCAGCACTCCCTCAGTAAAGCACGTTGGCTGAAGCAACGATTGAATTGGGGATCCCCAGGCAAAAAGGGGAGTTACCTCTACAGTTAATCATTGCCTGGAGGCAATGTAGATTGAACAGGAGGCGCTGAGCACCTCGAGTCTCATCGCCGAGAGCATACAGAAAACAAGCACAGGCAGCGGAAGGAGCGTGCGGCAAACCAGTCCCACCCTCCCTTTCCCTCAACCACTGTCTGTCCCACCTGGGACAGAGACTGTAATTCCCGTATTGGACTGTGCTCATTCATGATTTGTCACTAGCCGAGGGGCAAACAGTTGAGCAGAAGGAATGTAATTATTTGTGTGAGAGCCGTGGGCTGATCATTGTTGTTGTGTGTCAATATCTGGCATGAATACAAAAGAGAAGGAAAAAAATACATGCATTTAAATAGCGTCTATCATGTCCTCCCAAAACAAAGGCACTGAATTATGTTTGAAAGGTAATTACTGTTGCTATATGGTGTGGTGGACAATTAGCACACGCAAGGTCTCTCAAACAGCAAAAAGAATAAAGGACGAGTAGATCAGGATTTGTTTCGATGTTGGTTGAGGAGATCACAGATCTCTGCTACTCTTCCTCGCTTAGTTTTTGGTTAATTTATTCGTTCACGGGATGTTGCTGTCGCTGGCAAGGCCGGCATTTATTGCCCATCCCTGTTTGCCCGCGAGAAGGTGGTGGTGAGCTGCTTTCTTGAACCGCTGCAGTCCGTGCGATTTTGCTGTAGTGGTTTGGTACAATTGACTGGCTCTCTAGGTCATTTCAGAGAGCAGTTAAGAATCAACCACATTGCTGTGGTTCCGGAGACACATATAGGTCAGACCGGGTAAGGGCGGCAGATTCTATGAGTGAACCAGATGGGTTTTTACGACAATCTGGTAGTTTCATGGTCACTATTACTGATAGTAACTTTTTCTTCAAATTCCAGATTTATTTAATTTACTGAATTTAAATTCCCCAGCTGCCGTGGTCTCCGGATCATTAGTCCAGGCCCCTGAATTACTAGTGCAGTAACAGAACCACACTCTCCTAGTGCCATGGCATCGTTTACATCCACCTGAACAGCCAGAAGGGGTTTTGCATTAATGTCTCATCCAAAAGATGGCGAGCAAGAAAATTCAATGACTGACTTAAAACGAGCGCATAAACCTCGCAGCATACACAGAGTGGCTCACGCACATTTTGTGCCGGAATATTGGTATGGGTATCGACAGAGAGAGTAGCCCAGGGCCCACACCCGAAAAGGGCGACACGCAATTCAGGAGCCTGACGCCTATTTCACGCTTCCTTTCACCAGATTGGTTTGCCCTGAACGCAGCTTGTGTCGAAGAGCTGCCTGAGGAAGTCCAGCAACTCTCCTCATTGCGCCGGTCTTGATGTAATCAAGGCTCGAGGCCCACCCGATATTGGGCTTTGAGCTAACACCCCAGGATGCAGGCCTTCCCTGAACCAATATCTAGACTGGCTTCCTCTTTGGGCAGCAGTGAGATAATGACCAGATCATCTATTTATTTAGTGAGAGATGAATATTGAATGTTGAAATATCTCGTTGAAAGATATAAAATTCTTATAGGGCTTGACAGGTGCAATGTATTTGCTTCAAGGGTCCTTTGCTTAACAATTCATAGCAACACATTGCTATTTAGAACGAGTTGGTCTATTAGCAAAAGGTTTAACAATCACACTACACATTACCAGGCTCACAACCACCTTCCTCATCGTGGGTCCCCCGAGTCCAACTGGCTGGGGATTTATTGAGTCTTGTGAACATCACGTGATTGGCTAAGCTACTCCCAGCTCAAAACCTCTTCAAACCTGTGAGCATACTCAGAGGTGCATACATTAGAGCAGGTTAAATGCTGGGAGGATGTTTTCTCGGGCTGGGGAGTCTAGAACCATGGGTCACAGTCTCAGAATAAGGGATTGGCCATTTAGGACTGAGATGAGAAGAAACTTCTTCACTCAGAGGGCGGTGAATCTTTGGAATTCTCTGCCCCAGAGGGCTGGGGATGGTCAGTCATTGAGTATATTCAAGACATAGATCAATAGCTTTTTGGATATTTAAGGGAATCAAGGGATATAGAGATAGTGCGGGAAGGTGGAGTTGAGGTAGAAGATCAGCCATGATTGAATGGCGGAGCAGACTCGAGGGGCCGAATGGCCTACTCCTGCTCCTATTTCTTATGTACTTAATATTTTCCAGGATACCTGGGATAACTCTCCCGCTCTTCTTCAATATAGTGCCTGTGGGACCTTTTATACCCACCTGAGAGCTTCACGTATCATCCTAAAGACAGCACCTCCGACAGTGCAGCACTCCCTCAGTAACACACGTTGGATGAAGCAACGATTGAATTGGGCGTCCACAGGCAAAAAGAGGAGTTACCTCGACAGTTACTCATTGCCCACTCCGAATGTGCTCATTTATGATTTGTCACTAGCTGAGGGGCAAACAGTTGAGCAGAAGGAATGTAATTATTTGTGTGAGAGCCGTGGGCTGATAATTATTCACACTCATCGTTGTTGTGTATCAATATCGGGCACCATGAAAACAAAAGAGAAGGAAAAAAATACTTGCATTTAAATAGCATCTATCATGTCCTCCCAAAACAAAGCCACTGAATTATGTTTGAAAGGTAATTACTGTTGTTATATACAGACAATTTGGCGGACAATTTGCACATGCGAGGTCTCTCAAACAGCAAAAGGAATCAAGGACGAGTAGAACAAAAGACTTGAGGGATAAGTGTTGTCCAGGATGTAATGTCTGTTAGCTTGTAATGCTTGTAGCGCCACACTGTGGATGTGGACGTATTGTGTACTGCAGCTGCATAGTTAATCATTAAACAACAGGCAGCTTTCCGGAGAGTTCCAAGAGAACAGCCTGCATGTTAGGAAGCTGTGTGTGCTGTGCTCTGTGAAGATATCACAGTTGGCGGCGAGATGGGATATTTTTTGGATGTTTAAAGCTTAAATTTTGTTGGTGAAGGATTCAGCCAGCCGACAGAAGACTTTGGAAGTTTCTGCCTTTGAAAAAAAAGCTACAAAATCCGAGACAAAAAAACAGCACACGGTGTGATCAGCTAGAAATTAAAAATGGCAGGTGTAATCGGATATTTTGGTGAATATAAACATGACCGGGAATGTTTTAAAGCGTATGTGGATCGGCTAGAAATGTATTTCACTGCAAATAACATAATCGAAGTTCTAGCCAATGCAGTCCAGAAACAGGCTGTGTTGGAATGTAAGAAAGTGATCTTCTTATCAGTGGCAGGTCCGGCATTATACAAAACCCTTGTAAATCTGCTTGTGCCTGACGAGCCAAAGGACACAACGCTTAAAGAGATTTTAACGAAGCTGGAGCAGCACTATAACTCCAAACCTTAGAAATTGCTGAAAGCTATTGTTTCGGGATTTAGAATCAAAAGGCGGATGAAAGTATCACTGATTACATCATAGTATTAAAAAAGCTATCGATGCACTGTAATTTTGGAAACTTTCAAAACCGAGCATTACGGGATCGTTTTGTTTGTGGGGTGAAAAAATGATGCGATCAGAAGGAAGTTATTGACAACAGATGACTTAACTTTTGAGATTGCTTGTCAGACAGCGAGGTCGATGAGCATGGCTGAACAATATTCCCGAGAATTAAATAATAATTACGGTCGTTAGTCAACCGAGGTAAATCACCTGCAGGTTCAAAGTAAAAGACGGCCATGGCCAGAAGTCTCAGAAACTGGAAATTCTACCAGAGCGTCGAAGTCGTGCTATAGGTTTCTTCTGCAGAAAGACTGGGCATCTTGCGAAGGCATGCCGACTGAAGGGTAAACCAGTTTTTAAAGCTATGAGTCCAGCGTTCAAAGCTATGAGTCGAAATCCGAAGAGACTTCATGGCATGGAAGAACAACAACAGGACGAGGAGATGTTCGAGTTACACGTCATCAGGAGTACGAGGTTAACGGACAGCGATTCGGAAAGCATCAAAATCCACATAGATGTTGCGGGATTCAAGATACCAATGGAAATTGACACGGGTGCCTCTGTGAGTGTAGTACCAGATTCACTATACCTCGACAAATTGCGTGATTTCCAACTGGAGAAATCCAAAATAGAGCTGCGAGGCTACTTGGGAGAGAAAATTCCTGTGGTAGGTCGTATCACCATACCGGTGAAATATAAAGATCAATTTCAGAACTTGCCTCTATAGTAGTGAAAGGAGACAAGACTGCTTTACTAGGAAGAAATTGGTTGAGCTCACTGAAGCTGGATTGGAGTAAGATTTTCTGTGTGGAAGCGAGATTTTCATCACGGAAGAGGTTATCAGAAGTATCCGAAGGTGTTCTGTGAAACGGGCAGTCCGATCCAAGGCTTCAAGGCGGGTGTCAGGGTACAGAAGGACGCTAGATCGGTTTACTACAAACCACGTTCCGTACCATATGCACTCAAGGAGAAAGTTGAGCAAGAACTCAAAAGACTAGAGACTGAGAACATTATTTGTAAGATAGATCGATGTAATTGGGCTACACCCATTGTTGTTGTACATAAGTCTGATGGTAAAGTAAGATTGTGTGGTGATTATAAGGTAACCGTAAATCAGGTTCTAGAGGGTAATGTCCCAAATACATTGCCGAATATAGAAGATTTGTTCACAACACTGACAGGTGGTCAGATCTTCTCAAAACTGGATCTTACGAATGCCTACTTACAGCTTGACCTAGATGAGGAGACCAAGTCATGTTTGACTATAAATATTCATCTAGGCCTATATCAGTTTAATAGGCTACCGTTTGGAGTATCTTTCGCCCCTGCCATATTCCAAGGGGTGATGAACCAGATTTTGCAAGGTATTGAAGGGGTAGTATGTTATTTGGATGACATACTAATTTCAGCACCAAATAGGCAAATTCATAATAACATATTGAATGAAGTCCTCAAATGGCTAGAGAAACACAGAGTATTAGTGTCTGCTTGTAAGTGTGATTTAAAAACTCAGTGGAATACTTAGGGTACAGAGTAGACAAAGATGGTTTACATCCAACCATGGAAAAATTGGATGCAATTAGAAATGCACCCACTCCCAGGAATGTCACTGAACTTTGTTTATTCTTGGGTCTTTTTAACTATTATGGGAAGTTCCTACCAAATTTAGCTACAGTATTACATCCACTGAATGAACTTTTGAAAAAACAGGTCCAGTGGAAGTGGTCAAAAGAATGCGATACAGCATTCAAGGAGTGTAAAAACAAATTGGTAGAGAGCACCATGTTAGTTCACTATGACATATCTAAGGAGATTAAGCTAGCATGTGATGCCTCTCCATATGGAGTTGGGGCAGTGATCTCTCATGTATTAAGTAGTGGGGAGGAGAGACCAATTGCTTTTGCTTCACGCACTCTCAGTGCCAGTGAGAGTAATTATGCTCAAATTGAAAGGGAAGCTTTGGCATTAATTTTTGGGGTCAAGAAGTTTCACAAATACTTGTATGGTCGTAAATTTACCATCGTTATGGACCATAAGCCCCTAACAGCAATCCTCCATCCAAAGTCCCCAGTTCCAACATTAGCTGCAGCCCGAATGCAGAGATGGGCTTTGATTTTGTCAGCATATACATATGATATTGAATACAGACGATCAGCTGGTCACAGTAATGCTGATTGTTGTAGGAGGTAGGCACCTTTAGAATATACCAGAATACTAGGCATTAGGCACCTGCTAGATATATCTAAACACATATAAGTTTAAAGTGGACACACACATAAAATGGCTGCCCAGGCATGATGGGAAATCAGGTAGTCAAGCTGTGAACTGTTGAACGTTCAATGACCGAGCAATAACCCTGTGAGGCCCACTGTAGGAATGCCTGGGATGCGGGAAGACAGAGATAAGAAGGAAACCATCTCCTGTGAACAAGGTCATAAACCAATTAATTCCCCAGGAAGAAAGATAAGAGGGAAACCATCTCCTGTAAACAAGGTCATAAACCAATTAATTCCCCAGGAAGAAAGAAATAGGGAGAGAACCTATAAAGTCATCGATCAGCCCAAGCTGACAATAACCGAACATATGGTTCCCTGGATACTGGGGGAATTCTATTGGGTTAAAAGAACCTATATATAATCTATAATCGTTGTGATTGGCTTGTGTCCAGCCGTGATGGGCTGTGTAGCTGTAGTAAACTGTTTTGTAACTGTTGTGAAACATATAAAGGTTCATGTAACCCTTTGTTCGGTGGAGATAAACCTGGATACGGTCCTGAGTTTTTCCTCCCCGCTGAGCGTAATAAAAGCCGCATCAGCATTGGAACCGACTCTGAGTGTTGAGTGATTCTTCTGAGAAAACACTAACGCTAACAATGGCGTAGTCGACGGGATTTCCCGGAGTCGCTGGGCGCCCTTGGAAAAAAAACCCGGGTGAGTATAAAAAACAATTTTTAAGTATAAAGGGTGCGGAAGGTGGAAGCTGGTTGATCGACATGAGGAGACGGTCTAATATCTCAAACGCCTAGCCTGAGCCTGAATTAAGAGGACTTTTGTCCCACGTGACGGCCAGGAACCAAGTAGGCGTAGGGAACACATTTAGATCGTGGGATCGTGATACCGAGAGACATCTTCCGGACCCAGTAGTGTAATTTGAAATACCCCGGGGTAGCGGCTAACGGAATCCAAACCTGTGAACAGGGTCGGACCAACGGGCTGAGCAGTGGTAGGTAGTCGTTAAGGATACGTAGAGCACTGCGGGAATTGCTTAAACGCGTTTTTAAGAATTGTATAAGTTTGTGTAACAGCAGAACTTGTGACCTGACAGTAGCCAAGAGACAGTTTACTACAAGTCGCGCTATAGAGAAAGCGGACCTCTGAGAGTAGATTCCTAACGGTACTAGTCCTACCCAGGAATGGCCATGAAAGCAAGTAAACTCGAGTGGGGACCAGAAGGGTCGCTTACCCGCCACCTGGCGGAAAAACAAAAGAGGCTAATTGAAAAAATGATTAAAGCAGGGTGGAATCCTCAGGAACTAGTTATGTGAGGAATTATTTAGATAAAACTACGAATTCCCTGAAAGGTCATGGATCCAAAAATAGAGCCGGCCAAAACAAGAAGCGAGACTGTTGTAAATGTCTGATCGTTGAGTGAGAAGTGTCTGTGTGATTTTTGACTGCAGAATGAATTTTTTTATGTTTTCATGTTCCGAAAGCCTGGTTGGAAGAGGAATGCAAGTGTCTGTTTATTTTAGAAACAGAGTGAAAGTCTTTTTTTAACTCTTTGTAATGTTGTCCTGTATGTGGGAAGTTTTAAGACATTTAAGTTAGAAACGCAGGTGTGGATTTATTCGGATGATAAGTTACGGAGCTAGGAAAATAAACAAATAAAGGATAGGTTTGTTGAGCAAAATATTTATTTGACACGCTCACTTACTTGCCGAAAGAAAACATGCAATGATTGATTGGGTTGAAAGACATAAATTTAGTCTTGGAATGAGATAAAGAATGCTTTAAAAAAAAGAGCTTCTAAAAAAAAAGTTTTAAATAAAGATTGAAATTACAAAGTTTGAATTGGGATTTTGAGATATTCAGAGAAGGCACAGGAAATACTGAGGTGGATTTAAAAAAAAGAAAAAGATTAAATTAAATCTGATCAGGTCAAACTCCTGGGCAAGTGGCGAGCTATCTGCGAAGGTGTAAAAGGAACTTTTGGAAAATGTTAAAAAACAGCAAGCTTTTAACGACTTTGAAACTGGAGCATTTTGAGATAACGAAAGGCAGCCCTCAAACTCTCAAAGCTGGACTCCATTCCAGTTATGAAAAAAAAGAAAAAGATAAAGACGCCACTTTGAAAGTAAACAAATGATTTTAAATTAACAACTTTATGGAGTTACGAACCCTCCGTGTAAAATACAAAACCTAATTTGAAGAAAGAAAAAAAAGATGTAACGGACTAAATGGAAAAAGACATAACTTACTAAATACTAGTTGATGTTTGCTGTGAAAAAGATATTGGTTTAATTAGAAGGAAAAAAAAAAAAATTGGAATAAGTAAAAAACACTCTACATGGATTCGAATTTTCAATTATGAAAAAGTTTCAATGCAGTTTGAAAAGATTTCCAAAATGGACAGTGTTTATCAAAAATGTCCCGAACAGTCTAAACAAGCAGGAGGGTTTTGAAGATAACGAGGAGAAAGAGAGAAATAAAAAAAAAACAGAATTGAATTTCAGTAAACAAAATTGCTATTGTATGTGTGGTCTTGTTTTAAAACAATTAAAAAAAAAAAAATTCTTTGGCAAGTACTTGAATTAGAAGTTAAGAAAACATTGGAGTTTACTCTAATGATTTATGCTGTTTTTAACGGATTCCTAATTTCGAAGCCAGTTTTGAAGGCACAAAGACTTTTTTTTTTCAGATGATTACGTGAAGTCACGTAATGACATCAGGTCTTCTTACAAACCTGGAAAGGAGTTAACCCTTTCCATTGACAGCCGTTTTATACTGAACATTATTAATTTGGATTTCTTAATAGGAAAAAAAAGACTCACCTAACAGAGGAAACAAAAATAAAAACAGAACTAGCTTATGTAATAATACTTGCCTGATACAATAAAGAAATAGATATTCAATAAAACAAATTGAAGAGTTAAAAGCTAAGATAAACAGGCTGGAAGAGATAACGGGACTAGACGGATAGTGCAGTGCGCAGCCATAGCACCATCACCTCTGGCAATAGAGCCAATGTACCCCACGGTGAGTAGGTGTAGTCCACAAACCCAACCTAACGGTAAAGCAGACAGCGATGTTTGGAGGAATAGCTTTGGCCTTGGTCATAGGAGTTTGGGTAATATTTAAGTGGGTAAAGACACGGGCGCACGCCTTACAGATTCAGCTCGAAATGGTTCGATTATAACCTTGTGCTTCTGATTTTGCAGGGTGACAGGGACACTCGTAGAGCAAAAAAACTTAACCCCTGGTGACGACCAGGCCGTCTGTTTAAAATTACAGATAATACTTACTGGAATGGGAATACGAAAAGCGCTACTCGTAATATGGATAGCCCTGCGACATGCACGTACCCTGGGCAACACCGACGGACAGCAGAGCACGCTGGAAATAAACAACTACCTGAACTATGGAGTCTTGTTTAATTTAACGGACGGAATGTGCATCCCAGCAGCCAAGGACTGGAGCAAGGACAGGACTTATTTTAATGCATGGTTACAAGTGAATCCTAATAAGAATCCTAATAAGAATAAGAGTATGTGTACAGTGCTCCACGGGTATAAGAAGCAGATGCATTAAACGGAGGGATGTCAAAGGGCCTGATGAATGTACTTTCGGCATAATTTGCGCGCCTCCGGGACAATCCCAGCAATCAGTCATCCGCAAGAAGGGAATGGGGCTGTGTGGGTATTACGAGGAGGCAGGGGCGGCTGCAATATCATTGTATGTATGTTTCTCACCCCCTCCGACACCGCGCCCCATAAGAATCACTACATTGCCCGAGGAACTGCCTTGCCCCATAACTACGAAGGGACCAGAGAATGGGATTGTAATGTACAACGAGGGGGAACTGTTGTATGATAATGTTAAACATGAAATTGTGCCTGTTCTGATCAATATTTCAGGCATCCAGATGCCGGAATACTGTACAGAACAGTCAAGGAAGATGTACAATGTATTAAGTAAAGTTGTAATGCAGCAGGCTGCCGATGCAATGGGTGTCAGTAGGTTCCAGGGACAGGGGTTAGCCCCCAGGATGAAGAGGGAAATAGTTAACGATGTTGCTACCGTTTTCAATACAGGGACCTCCGTAGTGAACTCGATAGACATACAAGGATTAAATGAGAGGGTGGAACAGCTTAGAGGGGTAATGAAGGGGTTATTGGAGAGGGTGGAGCAAAACCAGGAAGACCAAGCCAACCTAGGAAAGGAGGGTGCCAAAATCCAGCTGGATGGCATCTCAGTCCTGGAAGCTCACGCCAGAACCATCAATCACCTCATTGATAGAGAACAGGAAGATACAGGGAAAGCAAAGACAGGGGAAACTCTGTCACGCTTATGGTCTGTGGATGGTGGGACAGATCCGCCACAATCTCGACCAGATCCAACGCGGGGAAGTACCCGATTGGATAGACAGTTCACATTTAGCTCAGTTGGCTAACCAAAGGGGGACACTGGATAATTGTACTCTGAAGGGACTGACCAGAGTATACCCAGCAATTCCAGATTGCCAGATGGGTAGGACTACCGGGATAGGGATAGTCCTGATGATCCCTATAGCCACGCCGGACTCAGGGCCGTTCCCCCTATACCAACGAGAGAATATCGGAATAATACGGGAAAATGTCTCCATACGCTACTACCTGACCACCACCTCTGCCGTTCGTCGAAACAACATACTTACCGGGATTTCCCTAGCAGATTGCAAGCAAAAGGGGGAAATCACAGTATGCCCTCACCCGGTGGGCAGAGGGGAGCGAGACGAGTGCGGGTTTAACCGAACAGACGGGTGTGTACTAGAAATAGTGCCCGCACACATGCACTTCGCGAGGGCAGGCTACGGAGGGAAGGGAAGATACTGCGTCTCTACTACTGAGCGTTCATTCCAGTATAATGACCTGCAGTGCCCTATACCACAGCCAAACGTTTGCTTTACACCACTACGACCTGTCGCGATCGGGCAAGCGCATATCACCCAGGTTAGGCGCCGGAAGTCCGAAGTTATTGAGGTAACCGATCAGCTCCATGATCATTTACAGGCTTATGATGAACCAGATCAGGTCCTTATCCCACATCTAACCGAAGTATTACGAGAGTTGAGGCTCAGAGTGGGTCAATCCGTAAAGCTCTACCACCAACTACAAACTAAAATCAAAGTACTGGAAGAAGATACCGAGGTAGACTTACAAAGTCAGAGTTGGTGGAGAAAGGTCTGGGACTGGGGAATAAATGTGAACATCCACCCATGGATTCGAATAATTTCACATATACTGGTCGGGATACAATTGATCTTAGCAATAACATGGGGCGTAATGGCCTGCCAGGCATGCAGACACCACGCACAACGAAGACGGACAAATCACCGTTCCCCGGATACTAAACAAGCCTGTTTTATAAGGGGGCAGGAGGATTTGGCCTTTGTCAATTCGATTTAAGCAACCGGGACTCCTGAAACCGCGTGACTGGCCAGCACGTTGAGGCAGGGAGTACCGGGCCGTGCACAAAATCTAATAAAGGTCGAATGGTCGGTTAAAAGGGGACTAGGACTAGTCCCTTTACCGAAAGGGGGAGTTGTTGTAGGAGGTAGGCACCTTTAGAATATACCAGAATACTAGGCATTAGGCACCTGCTAGATATATCTAAACGCATATAAGTTTAAAGTGGACACACACATAAAATGGCTGCCCAGGCATGATGGGAAATCAGGTAGTCAAGCTGTGAACTGTTGAACGTTCAATGACCAAGCAATAACCCTGTGAGGCCCACTGTAGGAATGCCTGGGATGCGGGAAGACAGAGATAAGAAGGAAACCATCTCCTGTGAACAAGGTCATAAACCAATTAATTCCCCAGGAAGAAAGATAAGAGGGAAACCATCTCCTGTGAACAAGGTCATAAACCAATTAATTCCCCAGGAAGAAAGATAAGAAGGAAACCATCTCCTGTGAACAAGGTCATAAACCAATTAATTCCCCAGGAAGAAAGATAAGAAGGAAACCATCTCCTGTAAACAAGGTCATAAACCAATTATTTCTCCCAGATGAAAGAACTAGGGAGAGAACTTATAAAGTCATCGATCAGCTCAAGCTGACAATAACCGAACATATGGTTCCCGGGATACTAGGGGAATTCTATTCGGTTAAAAGAACCTATATGTAATCTATAATCGTTGTGATTGGCTTGTGTCCAGCCGTGATGGGCTGTGTAGCTGTAGTAAACTGTTTTGTAACTGTTGTGAAACATATAAAGGTGCATGTAACCCTTTGTTCGGTGGAGAGAAACCTGGATACGGTCCTGAGTTTTTCCTCCCCGCTGAGCGTAATAAAAGCCGCATCAGCATTGGAACCGACTCTGAGTGTTGAGTGATTCTTCTGAGAAAACACTAACGCTAACACTGATGCAATGTCTAGATTGCCTTCCCCATCACAAGTTACACCCGATAGGGAGGAAAATGTTCCTCAGGATGAGCCTCAAATGAGTGTGAAATCAACACCATGTTTGGAAGGTTCTGTTCGAGAGCGAAGGTATCCTCTTTGAAACAGAAAACAAGTGGTAAAGTTACATTTGTAAATATGGAAAAAATAATACGTTTTTATCCTGTGTTGTGTATAAACATGAAGATTATTTATGATGTTTGTTATGATGGCTTTTTCATTAAGGAGGGAGAAGTGTAATGTCTGTAAGCTTGTAATGCTTGTAGCTCCACACTGTGGATGTGGACGTATTGTGTACTGCAACTGCATAGTTAATCATTAAACAACAGGCAGCTTTCCGGAGAGTTCCGAAAGAGCAGCCTGCATGTTAGGAAGCTGTGTGTGCTGTGCTCTGTGAAGATATCACACAGGAGACCACAGATCTCTGCTGCTTTTCCTTGTTTCGTGCCATGGGACCTTTTACATCCACCTGCACAGCTAGAGGGGGTCCCGCTTTAACATCGCCTCCAAAAGACGGCAGCCTAGAAATTTAAATGACTGACTTAAAACGGGCACAAAAGCAGGCTGTGGAGGCTGAGTCGTTTAGTATATTCAAGACAGAAATCGATAGATTTTAGGGCTCTAAGGGAATCAGGGGATTGTGTGGGAAAGTGGTGTTTTTAAAAATTTGGTCAAGGGATGTGGTCATCATAGGCAAGGCCAGCATTTATTGCCCATCCCTAACTGACCTTGAGTTACAACAGTGACTACACTTCAAAATACTCCATTGGCTGTAAAGCGCTTTGAGACATCTGTTGGTCGTGAAAGGTGATTTATAAATATAAGTCTTTCTTTCTTTGAGTTGAAGTAGAAGTTCAGACATGATCTTATTGAAACATAGAAACATAGAAAATAGGTGCAGGAGCAGGCCATTCAGCCCTTCTAGCCTGCACCGCCATTCAATGAGTTCATGGCTGAACATGAAACTTCAGTACCCCCTTCCTGCTTTCTCGCCATAACCCTTGATCCCCCTAGTAGTAAGGACTTCATCTAACTCCCTTTTGAATATATTTAGTGAATTGGCCTCAACTACTTTCTGTGGTAGAGAATTCCACAGGTTCACCACTCTCTGGGTGAAGAAGTTTCTCCTCATCTCGGTCCTAAATGGCTTACCCCTTATCCTCAGACTGTGACCCCTGGTTCTGGACTTCCCCAACATTGGGAACATTCTTCCTGCATCTAACCTGTCTAAACCCGTCAGAATTTTAAACGTTTCTATGAGATCCCCTCTCATTCTTCTGAACTCCAGTGAATACAAGCCCAGTTGATCCAGTCTTTCTTGATAGGTCAGTCCCGCCATCCCGGGAATCAGTCTGGTGAATCTTCGCTGCACTCCCTCAATAGCAAGAATGTCCTTCCTCAAGTTAGGAGACCAAAACTGTACACAATACTCCAGGTGTGGCCTCACCAAGGCCCTGTAGAACTGTAGCAACACCTCCCTGCCCCTGTACTCAAATCCCCTTGCTACGAAGGCCAACATGCCATTTGCTTTCTTAACTGCCTGCTGTACCTGCATGCCAACCTTCAATGACTGATGTACCATGACACCCAGGTCTCTTTGCACCTCCCCTTTTCCAAATCTGTCACCATTCAGATAATAGTCTGTCTCTCTGTTTTTACCACCAAAGTGGATAACCTCACATTTATCCACATTATACTTCATCTGCCACGCATTTGCCCACTCACCTAACCTATCCAAGTCACTCTGCAGCCTCATAGCATCCTCCTCGCAGCTCACACTGCCACCCAACTTAGTGTCATCCGCAAATTTGGAGATACTGCATTTAATCCCCTCGTCTAAATCATTAATGTACAATGTAAACAGCTGGGGCCCCAGCACAGAACCTTGCGGTACCCCACTAGTCACTGCCTGCCATTCTGAAAAATACCCATTTACTCCTACTCTTTGCTTCCTGTCTGACAACCAGTTCTCAATCCACGTCAGCACACTACCCCCAATCCCATGTGCTCTTAATTCCCTTGCTCTTCTTGAAAGTAGTGGTCATGGGATCTTTTATGTCCGCGTAAGAAAACAGACGAAGCCTCAGTTTAACGTCACATCTGAAAGACGGCACCTCCGACAGTGCGGCACTCCCTCAGTACTGCATTGGGAGTGTCAGCCTAGATTTTTGTGCTCAAGTTTCTGGAGTGGGACTGTTGCATACGTAAATAACAGACTAACTGAAACAGGAGAAGTGTAACTACTAACTGTGTCCTTTATAGCAACTCTCAAAATGGTGTCCCCAAAACCAGCATGAACCAGAATGTTTACAGCAGTGTGTGAATAGCTCCCGCAGGGTCCTAATGCCTGTCCAGTGTCCTGTAACAAACAAATAGGACATGAACACAATATATTTCCCCCCCTCTGAAACCACAGTCTATGTACAGATAAAGTCCTTGAGATAGCCAGCCCGTGTTCTGATACCCTGAGATCGGCGTGGAGCTTGGGGTGTTTGATCGAGGTTTTCAGTTGGGAAACAGAATGGTGTCTCTATCCCATCCTGCTGGTCTGTCGGCCTGTGAGTTGGGGTCAGTCTACGAGTGTTCCATCGAGTTCCATCATTGAGCTCATAGTTGTGAGGGCTGAACTTTCGCCCGATCTGTTGTGGAGGTGAAAGTGAAGATGCGAGCTTGTGACTCCGGTTTGGGCGCTTAACTCTGACCCAATCTCCGTTCTTCAGTTGGGGCTTTTGAGCACGTCGTTTTGTGTCAGTGTGTGACTTCGCTTTTCGTTGGCGTTCTGAAATCTGGGATGTGAGTGTGGTTATCTTGGTGCTAGGTTTGGCCGGGGGTTTGAGGATGTCCAGCGAAGATTCCGCCCGATCAGGAGCTCAGCGGGTGTCTTCCCCGTTAGCGAGTGCTTTGTCGAACGGTATGTGCGGAGAATGGTTTGAATCGCTTCGTCGAATGTTTGGCCCACTGCGAGGTTGGCTCTTTGATGACGCGGTTAAATCGCTCAACACCTCCGTTGCTTTGAGGATTGTACCGAGCAGGAAGGCGATGCTCGATAGCATGAGTGAGGAAATCTGCAAACTGGTCGGACACAAACTGTCACATTGTCCGTGATTGTGACCTCTGGGAGGCCCCACTTCGTGAACATACGCTGCAGAATAGTGACAATCGTTGATGAGGTCACTGAACTTGTAGCGATTTCTGGCCCTTTGGAATGCAGGTCATGTACTGCAACAAGGAAACGCTGGTGCTGTGGAGCTGCGTCAACTGGACCGAAGGTATCCAGCTGAAGTTGTTGCCAGGTCTCTGTGGCCATGGAATGGGCTTCATTGGTGCTGGTCGGATGTTTGTGGCCTTTTCGCTCAGACTGCATGCTTCACAGTGTGAGACAGACTCCTCGATGCAAGTGTCAATCCCAGGCCACCATACTGAATCACAACATCTCTGCTTCATGCAGACAATGCCAGGGTGTCCATCGTGCGCCAATAAGAGAACACGCTGTTGAAGCGACTTGGGAATTACTGCTCTACCACCATGAGCTAGGCAGCCATCGTTCCAAATGGAAAATTCATCGCAAAGTAGGTGGAAGGTTTTCAGCTCTTCCGGAAATTGTTTAGGCCCCTCCGTCTGGAGGAAGTGACACATGTTCTGGAGCGTAGCATCACGCTGTGATTGGTTTTGAGTTTGTCGCAGGAGACAAGGTTTCCATTGCGAGAGCACAGCACCCATGGCAGTGCCTGATGCATCTGTGGTGACGTACGTCGTAGCATTGGATCAAAGTGCGCGAGGATAGGAGGGGATGTGATTTTCCCGTTGAGCGTGGTGAATGCCTGAGCCTGGGGATCGGTCCATTCCCAAGGGACGTCCTTGCCCAGCAACTTGCGAAGTGGTTCGACAATGTTTGCGTAGTACGGGACGAACTTCAGATAGAAGTTGCAAGTGGCGAGGAATGATGAAAGTTCTTTGATGTTGGTAGCCTCCTGCAGTCGCTGGATCGTGTCAATGTTGTCAAGTGTCAGCTTGACACCTTGTGCTGTGAATATAGACCAGAAAGTTTATTTCTCCAGCAGTGAATGTATACTTATCGGCATTAAGTGTAATGTTATGTGTAGCAAGTCTAGCCATAACTGCATGAAGTCGCTGGTCATGTTCTTCCATTGTCCATCCATGGATGACGATATCGTCAAGCAGATTGAGGGCTCCCTCTATGCCTGCTAGCATAGTAGTGACAATCTTCTGAAATGCACTTGGTGCAGAAGATAGTCCGTAGGGCATGCATCAGTCGATACTGATACAGACCATCATGCGTCGTGAATCCCATGAGCGGTTTGCTGTTCTCCGCTAGGGGTCTTTGCAGGTAACTGCGGCGCATGTCAAGTTTCGTAAAAACTATTGAGCCGTGGAATTCTGAAGACAGTTCGTCGATGGTAGGAAGAGGGTACTTGTCGGGGATGATGGCCTTGTTGACCTCTTTCAGGTCGATGCACAGGCGGATCTCCCCATTTTTACGCCAAGCAATGACTGAGTTTGAGATCCAGGGTGAGGAGGTGATGCTCTCAATAATTCCCTGAGATTCGAGCCGCGTTAATTCTGCGGATACTCGGTCGCGAACCGTGAGTGGGAGACGGCGAAGTCACTGCGTAACCGGTCTGACAGAAGGGTCAACGCGGGGACGATGACAGAATTTTGTTGTCACTCCAAACCCTGTGAAGATTGAGGGATACTGCTTGTCAAAGTCCACCGTGTACACAGGTGTGCCGGTTGGGTCGTAAACTTTGAACCCAAACTTGTCAAAAAGGTCAACACCCATGAGGCTTCGTCCCATCGCGACATAAAAGGAAAAGTTCTCCAATGTTATGTCCTTGTCGCATATCGGGACAGGTATGACCCCAAGTCCCACAATTGTGGAGTCGGAGTACACAGGCAGAGTGGAAGTTGCGGGCTGCAGTTGACGGTGCGTGAAGTGGGTTTTGTACACAGCCTTGCTCAATATGGAGACTTTGGCTCCAAGGTCAATGAGGAGGCAGCAGGGCGTGCCGTCAATGTTTACATCACAGTCCTTGAATTTGTCCAAACCGATGTATGAAATGTCACTAACGGTGCAAACCATGTTGGGTTCATCGCTATCGGGGTTGTCCACATGTTGAATATGCTGCGATGAGCGACAGACACGAGCAAAATGGTTCATTTTATCACATGTAGACCATTTCTTCCCATGTGCAGGGCAGTGAGGACTCTTTGCTGAGTGTGATTTGTCCCCACAGTTAAAGCAGTGGGAGTTAGGCCCGCGATCTGTCGTGGGTGGCTAATTACTAGTCCTGGGTCTCTGCTGTGATTTCCGCTTTAGACAAATGCCTTGCACATGGGCTGTAGCTGCAGTCTGCTGCACGGGGAGCAGGGGATCTGATCGCTTTTGAATTGGAAAGCACTGATTCGATTCGGATTGTCAAAGTAGTTGCTTTGTCCAATGTCAATTTGTCATCCTCCATTAACAAACGTTCCCGAATGTGGGGGATCATTGTTTTCTCAATAATTTGATCCCTGATCATTTCATCTCTGAGTGCTTCAAAGCTACACGTAGCAGCCAGTTCAGTTAATGAAATGATGTACTGTTTGATTGGTTCACAGTTCCCTTGCCCCCTTTGATGAAATTTGTAGCTCTCCATCATTGTTGGGGTACAAAGAAGACTTCACTTCCTCAAGATGGACTTCCTGATGTAAGGAATCGACGCCCGCCCATCCGTATAGCGACCACGGAATCATTCAGACGAAACCTCGGTTAACCGGTTTTTATTCAAGCATGCTCGGGAAGGATCCGATGAACTTAGCCGAACAAAGGTTTTACAATTACAATTATACATTTTTCGAGGTGTGAGACGCTCCTACAAAGCCACCGATTGGCCGACTGCTATCAGCGAAGTTACATTGATTCATCGCCCCTCATCAGACGGGCTCCGAGTGGCTCTCTCCCACCTGTCCATCTCCCATCACACGTCACCCTCCCGCAATGTGTTATTGAGTGGTGTCACCTTTTGCCTCAGTTCCTCATGACGTGTGAAGTAACCTTGCTTCCCAGGGTTTGCTATGTTTCTAGACTGCCATTGGTGGATATGTTATTCAGTACTGATTATATGTTTTCAGCCTCTATCAGTCTGTGCTAAGGGTCAATGCATTGTTGGCTAGTTATAAGCCCTGCAATCTGGACCTTGTGTCAGATCAATTCACTACCTTCAGTATCCACTTTAGTGACCATCTGTCTGTCTGTCTCCCACTTTAGTCACCGTATTTTATCCCCTTACAATGACGATACTTTTCTTTGGCCCAAAATATTTCTCTAGGGTGCTTACCGCTTTGTTGTATGACTCCGTGTCTTTGATTTGGCCAAAAAGGCATTGGCCTTTGGTGCCGAGGCATTGAATAAGTATTGCACGGCGCTGAGCTTGTGTTATATTGTCGCCGTCTAATCCACTCACCGTGATGTACGTAGAAAAACTTTGTATCCATCTCGGCCACGGAATTGGAGGGTCCCGGGTGTGGAGAGGAAAGTCGGGGGGGGGCGCGGTACGGAGGTTAGTTTGATTCATCCCCGTTACCAAATTATGTTGTGTATGTAAATAAACAGACTAACTGAAATGGGAGAAGTGTAACTAACTGTGTCCTTTATAGCAACTCCCAAAATGGTGTCCCCAAAACCAGCATGAACCAGCATGTTTACAGCAGTGTGTGAATAGCTCCCGCAGGGTCCTAATGCCTGTCTAGTGTCCTGTAATAAGAAATAAGAGAAGAACAGGCATCAGAAAGAATTAAAAAGACGGTTCAGGAATGGGAGAAGATGTTTGAAATGAGTCAGGATAAGAACCTGTATCACAATCTCTGTACCATCCTTTCCCTACCGTGCATGATGATGATGAAGTGAAACCTGGGGTCTTACTGATGCTTTTTGGAGCAGTTCCAAAAACGACCTTGGAGCACGCTTCTCTGCATGGTGATATTAATGTTTGTATTGTTGGAGATCCAAGCACGGCTAAGAGCCAGTTCCTTAAGCATGTGGAGGAATTCAGCCCTTGGGCTGTGTACACAAGTGACAAAGCTAGTACTGCCGCGGAACTGACAGCTGCAGTTGTAAGAGATGAATTAGTCCTTGAAGCTGGAGCATTGATGCTTGCTGATAATGGTGTTTGCTGTATTGACGAATTTGCTAAAATGGATACAAGAGATCAAGTAGCTATCCATGAAGCCATGGAGCAGCAGACCATTTCCATCATGAAAGCTGGAGTCAAAGTTGTCATGTATGTAACCACAATGTAACATCACTGTATTACTGTATACACTCAACCTAGAGGCACACCTTGACCACAAGGGGTGAACTTGTGGGAGACACTCCTTACCTGATCACACAGGTATAAAAAGGGAGGTCCCACACAGGGTCATCGTCTTTGGAGTCCTGTGAATAAAGAGCTAAGGTCACAGAGTGACCTTGTCCCCAGAATGAGCCTCGTGTGGTTTCATGCTGTAGCGTAAGGACTTTACATTGGTGACGAGAAACGGGAATTCACGACCCACGAGTATGGCCACCGGTAGCACAGAGGAACGGTACTGTGTTGGGGAAGACTGGGGCGATTTTGTCGAGAGGCTTCAGCAAAGCTTCGTTATGAAAGAATGTCTGGGGGATGCAGCGGCCGACAAGCGAAGGGCTCATCTCCTGACCAGCTGCGGACCAAAGACTTACGCGCTCATGAAGGACTTACTAGCACCCGAAAAGCTGGCGGACAAAACCTTTGAAGAACTTAGCAAATTGATCGGGGAGCACCTCAAACCAGCGAGTAGCAAACATATGGCCCGACACAGATTCTACACCCACCAACATCGTGAAGGACAGAGCATACCGGACTTCGTAGCGGACCTCCGGCGTTTGGCCAGCCTCTGTAAGTTCACAGACGCCTGCAGGGGGGAGATGCTAAAGGACTTCTTTATCGAGGACATTGGTCATGCGGGAATTTTTTGCAAATTAATTGAGATCAAGGATTTGACCTTGGAAGCGACGGCGTTGATAGCTCAAACTTTCATGGCGGGGGAGGAAGAGACGAAAACAATATACACGCGCAATTCTGCCTTTAACGCGACGATGGATCAGGGAGTCAACATCATCAATGTGCCTCAGAGCCCCGCAGGCAGGCAAAGGCAGTCCGACCCTCCCCAGGCAGCAATAGACCCCAGAGTAGGACTTCAACAGAGACAATGGCAGGCTGAACAGACATTCACGCCATCACAGTGGACAATGCGGCCTGGGATGGGGCCATTGACACCAACCAATAGGGTACTTAAGAGCAGTCAATGGGACAGTCAGCGCGGAGTGCCTGGCCATAGTTCCTTTGTTCCCAACAATGGAAACTTTAACTCATGCTGGAGGTGTGGGGGAAAACACTCAGCCAGATCTTGCAGATTTCAACAGTTTGTCTGCAGAAACTGCAATCTCAGTGGCCACTTAGCTCGAATGTGCAGGAAGTCTGCAACCAGACTAATATATGAGGCGGATGGACCAGAAGAGGGTTCTTTGAGGCAGGATGACTTTTGGGGCAAATCGATGGACGCCGAGGTTCAGCGGGTCCATGTGGCGAATATTCACAGTTCATACACCAGAACGCCAACAATGATGATGAGGGTTTTATTAAAGGGTATCCCTGTACGCATGGAGCTGGACACTGGGGCCAGCCAGTCACTCATGGGCATTCAGCAATTTGAGAAGCTATGGCCACTTAAAGCCAGTAGACTCAAATTAGAACATATTGAGACACAATTACGGACTTACACTAAAGAAATCATTCCGGTGCTAGGCAGTGCAATGTTGGCTGTCGTACACACAATGGGTTAGTGAATCGACTGCCGCTCTGGATTGTCCCGGGCAATGGTCCCACACTGTTGGGGAGGAGCTGGTTAGCCGAGATGAACTGGAAATGGGGGGGATGTTCACGCAATGTCATCTGTAGAGTGAAGTTCGTGCTCACAAGTCCTACAACAATTCGATTCACTATTCAAACCTGGCGTCGGGTCTTTCAATGGCACTAAAGTAGTGATACACATCACCCCGGACGCCAGGCCAGTGCACCACAAAGCCAGGGCGGTGCCGTATGTGATGCGGGAAAAGATCGAGAGCGAATTGGACCGGCTGTTGAGAGAGGGCATCATCTCGCCTGTTGAATTCAGTGACTGGGCGAGTCCCATCATTCCCGTCCTAAAAACGGATGGCTCTGTCAGGATCTGTGACGACTACAAGGCCACCATCAATCGGGTGTCCCTACAAGATCAATACCCGCTCCCGAGAGCGGAGGACCTCTTCGCCACGCTGGCAGGCGGCAAGCTGTTCACCAAGTTGGACCTCACTTCAGCCTATATGACCCAGGAACTGACCGACGAATCCAAACTACTGACCACCATCACCACGCACAAGGGACTGTTCATTTACAGCAGGTGCCCGTTTGGCATTCGATCAGCGGCCGCGATTTTTCAATGAAACATGGAAAGCCTGCTTAAATCCATTCCTGGAACGATCGTATTCCAGGACGACATCCTCATCACGGGTCGAGACACCGAGGAACACCTCCACAACCTGGAGGAGGTGCTATGCCGACTGGACCGGGTAGGCCTGCGACTCAAGAAGTCTAAATGTGTGTTCTTAGCTCCTGAGGTTGAGTTTCTGGGCAGGAGGGTTGCTGCAGATGGGATTCGGCCCACCGAATCCAAAACAGAGGCGATTCGACGAGCACCCAGGCCCTGCAACACATCGGAGTTGCGTTCAATCCTGGGACTGTTGAACTATTTCGGGAACTTTCTGCTGAACTTGAGCACGTTGTTGGAGCCGCTACACGTGCTCCTGCGTAAGGGTTGCGATTGGTTTTGGGGGGACTGTCAGGAACGGGCTTTTGATCGGGCGCGAAACCTACTTTGTTCAAACAAGTTGTTGACCCTGTACGACCCCTGTAAAAAATTGGTTCTGACATGTGATGCATTGTCCTATGGGGTTGGGTGCGTGTTGCAGCAGGGCAGTGCTGAGGGTTAACTACAACCTGTGGCTTATGCCTCCAGGTCGCTCTCACAAGCAGAACGGGGATATGGGATGGTCGAGAAGGAAGCGCTTGCATGTGTCTATGGTGTAAAAAAAATGCATCAGTACCTCTTTGGTAGGAAGTTTGAATTAGAGACGGACCACAAGCCATTAACATCCCTGTTGTCAGACAGCAAGGCTGTCAATGTCAACGCATCAGCTCACATACAGCGATGGGCTCTCACGCTGGTTGCTTATGACTACTCCATCCGGCACCGGCCTGGCACTGAAAATTGCGCTGACGCGCTCAGCAGACTTCCACTGGCCACCACTGTGGGGCAGCGGAGCAAAGCGCCGAGATGGTCATGGCTGTCGATGCCTTTGACAGCGCAGGCTCCCCCATCACAGCCCGACAGATCAAAATCTGGACAAACAGAGATCCCCTCCTATCCCTGATTAAGAAATGTGTCCTGACTGGGAATTGGGCGCCTGCACACGGAGCATGCCCTGAGGAGGTCAGACCGTTCCACAGACGGATGGATGAGCTCTCCATCCAAGCTAACTGCTTACTATGGGGCAGCTGGGTAGTTATGCCCCAGAAGGGCAGGGAGGCATTCATCAGGGAACTCCACACTGAGCACCCAGGCATTGTGCTGATGAAGGCCATTGCCTGGTCACACGTTTGGTGGCCTGGAATTGATTCAGACCTGGAACACTGTGTTCGCAGGTGCACGACCTGTGCCCAGCTGGGTAATGCCCCCAGGGAGGCCCCGCTCAGCCCGTGGCCCTGGCCCACCAGGCCATGGTCACTCATTCATGTTGACTACACGGGCCCGTTCATCGGTAAGATGTTCCTTATTGTGGTAGATGCGTACTCGAAATAGATCGAGTGCATCATTCTGAATTCATGCACATCATCCACCACCGTGGAAAGCCTACGTGCGATTTTTGCAACCCATGGCTTGCCGGACATCCTGGTTAGTGATAATGGCCCATGTTTCACAAGCTACGAATTCCGAGAGTGTATGTCGGGCAATGGCATCAACCATGTCAGGACTGCGCCGTTCAAGCCGGCCTCCAATGGCCAGACGGAACGTGCGGTCCAAATCATTAAGCAGGGTATGCTCAGGATTCAAGGACCCTCCCTACAATGCCGCCTATCGCGTCTCCTGCTGGCCTATAGATCCCGACCACACTCGCTCACGGGGGTCCCACCCGCAGAGCTACTCATGAAACGGACACTCAAAACTCGGTTGTCCCTCATTCACCCAGTCCTGGCCAATATAGTTGAGGGCAAGTGCAAGTCACAAAACGAGTACCATGACCGTAATTCGAGGGGGAGATGTATAGAAATAAATGATCCTGTATTTGTCCTCAAATCACGCCATGGGGCCCAAATGGCTTGAGGGCACTGTAATTGACAAAGAGGGGAATAGGGTCATCGTGGTAAAACTCAACAATGGTCAGATATGCCGTAAGCATCTGGACCAAGTAAAAAAAAAAGGTTCAGCATGGACACGGAGGAACCTGAAGAAGACCATGAGATGGAGCTCACAACACCGCCAGTGAACGAGCAACAAGAGCAATCAGAAGAATGCACAGTCCCTGCGGTCAGCCCGGACAGGCCGGAATCACCACAGGTGACAGACACTCACGTCAGCGTCCAACAACCAGAGCCCCAACTGCGGCGCTCCACGAGGGAGCGTAGACCACCCGAAAGACTAAACCTATGATCCCAATAAGACTTTGGGGTGGTGGGGGGAGGTGATGTCATGTATGTAACCACAATGTAACACCATTGTATTACCGTGTACACTCAACTTAGATGCACACCTTGACCACAAGGGGTGAACTTGTGGGAGACACTCCTTACCTGATCACACAGGTATAAAAAGGGAGGTCCCTCGCAGGGTCAACGTCTTTGGAGTCCTGTGACTAAAGAGTTAAGGTCACAGAGTGACCTTGTCCCCAGAATGTGCCTCGCCTGGTTTCACACTGTAGAGTAAGGACTTTACAAAAGTAACTTGTTTAAATGATATTGAACTACTTATGGGTGTTTACTGTGAACTAGGGCGTGGCAGTCCCGACCTGCGAGAGACCATCAGCGGCAGGTCGGGGCCATAAAAGGAGCGGCGAGCGGCGGCCATGGGCAGCGTGGCGGTGTACCACAGCGCGAGCTGGTGCAGGAGGGCGACGGCAGCGAAGAGGGATGTCATCAAGGTCCAGGTCGCTGATTGGAGCGTAAGCAGATACAACAGGAGCGGCGAGGTCGGGGCAAAGGAGTGGCGAGAGATTGCAGAGCGACGTGATCGGAACCCGGGAGAGGCGTGAGTTCAGGGTCAGAAGAGGCGAGGGGCCCAGGGGCAGCACGGGCCCAGCCCACACTGTGCGATATGTGTGTGCACTAGGTCCGTGCAGCAGAGCTGGTCTCCAGTCGTCCTGGTTAACCCTTGCCACTGGACCAAGACCTCGCTCTGTCAAGCCCGTGTGGTGGCTGGTGTGCAACGGTCACCCCACGTTAAAAAAATCCACCCACAGGCATCTTCCACCCTTCAGGATGTAGTTCGCGACCTGGAATGTTAGGTCCCATGAAATACAAAAGGATAGTATGCAGATACAGCAAGTGATCAGGTAGGCCAATGGAATCTTGGCTTTTATTGCAAAGGGGATGGAGTATAAAAGCAGGGAAGTCTTGCTACAACTATATAAGGTATTGGTGAGACCACATCTGGAATACTGCGTGCAGTTTTGGTTTCCATATTTACGAAAGGATACACTTGCTTTGGAGGCAGTTCACAGAAGGTTCACTCGGTTGGTTCCGGGGATGAGGGGGTTGACTTATGAGGAAAGGTTGAGTAGGTTGGGCCTCTACTCATTAGAATTCAGAAGAATGAGAGGTGATCTTATCGAAACGTATAAGATTATGAGGGGGCTTGACAAGGTGGATGCACAGAGGATGTTTCCACTGATGGGGGAGACTAGAACTAGAGGGCATGATCTTAGAATAAGGGACACCCATTTAAAACAGAGATGAGGAGAAATTTCTTCTCTGAGGGTTGTAAATCTGTGGAATTCGCTGCCCCAGAGAGCTGTGGAAGCTGGGACATTGAATAAATTTAAGGCGGAGATGGATAGATTTTTGAGCGATAAGAGAGTAAAGGGTTATGGGGAGCGGGCGTGGAAATGGAGCTGAGTCTATGATCAGATCAGCCATGATCTTATTGAATGGCGAAGCAGGCTCGAGGGGCCATATGGCCCACTCCTGCTCCTATTTCTTCTGTTCTTATGTCCTTCAATGAAACACTTGTGAACTTATCCCTTTTTGGCGTGGAAGCAAGTCATCCTCGCTTCGAGGTACTGCCTATAATGATGAGTGTCCTGTAACAAACAAATAGAGTATGAACACAACGGGGACAAAGAACCCACAGCCTTCTGGCTCAGGAGAGAGTGCTACCCACTGAGTCAAGGGCTCAGAGCAGTAGCTCAGGTTGCCATGGAAATGCAGCATTCCGATGACTCTGCGGCGTCTCAGGCCCCGAGACTTTGTGCATTACTAATATTTCCTGTTATTGTGGCAAAGGAGCAACCTGCCAGCTTTGACCGAGTAAGGGATAAGCAGCTTGTGAGGGAACACTACAATGAAACTATTCTTAGCAGTGGGGTGACGAGCTGCCCGGGGGCAGTTGTGATATTACACTAACAGTAGCAAAAGTCCAAGGTTAATCACCTGCTCGGTCCCTGAGTCAGGGCGAGGTATGTCAGTCTGGCACACAATCACACAATGATCTCAGCTTCCTATATGCAAAATAGTCCTGGTTGCCCATGGGTACGCACAACGTTCTGGCCTTAAACAAAAGAAATTGCAATCACAGATCCAGAGAACGATCAAAATCAGAGAGAGAAAGAAAGAGGAAAAAGATAGAGAGAAAGAGAGCGGGAGAGAAAGTAAGAAAAAAAGATAGAAAGAGAGAGAAAGAAAGAAAGATCGAGGGAGAGCGAGGAAGGGAGAGAAAAAGAAAGAGAAAAAGATAGAAAGAGAGAGAGAAACAAAGAAAGAAAGAACAAGGGAGAGAAAGAAAGATAGGAAGAAAGAGAGAATGATAAAAAGAGAGAAAGACAAAAAGAAAGAGAGAATGAGAGAGAGAGATAAAAAGAGAGATAGATAGAAAGAAAGAGAATTTCTTACTTACTTACTTACTTTATATTTCTTGGATTATATTTCTGTCCGGATCAGTTGGATTGCAATCTGGCTAGGTGGTGATTGGAGAAAGGTGAGTTTTGTTTCAAATTAGATGATGTAGCAGGAATGTGACTGATGTAGTCGGAGAGGACCAGCTGTGTTGAGGGTGGTGTAGGGGGGCTGACCATAACAAGGACCATGTAGTGGGAGCGATTGTAATGAGAGTAAGTGTGTCACCAATTTGACCCTATTGTTTGCTGGGAGTGTGGAAGCAATTGACAATACTGGCTGGGAAAGAGTTCCACAGGCGGGGAAAATGGCATCGGGAGCTTTGCCACTCATAATCCATCTGGAATTTCAGGATTCGAACCATTAGCACAAGATGAAGCCTTTAAAAAAATTGTTCTCAGGATGTGGGCAACCTGAATGTAAGGCTACACTTATTGCGCATCCTTAGTTGCCTTGTGAACATAAGAAATAGGAGTGTCATGGTACATCAGTCATTGAAAGTTGGCATACAGGTACAGCAAACAGTGAAGAAGGCAAATGGCATGTTGGCCTTCATAGCGAGGGAATTTGAGTATAGGAGCAGGGAGGTCTTACTGCAGTTGTACAGGGCCTTGATGAGACCACACCTTGAATATTGTGTGCCGTTTTGGTCTCCTATTCTGAGGAAGGACATTCTTGCTATTGAGGGAGTGCAGCGAAGGTTCACCAGACTGATTCCCGGGATGGCAGGACTGACATATGAAGAAAGATTGGATCGACTAGGCTTATATTCACTGGAATTTAGAGGAATGACAGGGGATCTCATTGAAACATATCAAATTCTGACAGGACTGGACAGGTTAGATGCAGGAAGAATGTTCCCGATGTTGGGGAAGTCCAGAACCAGGGGTCACAGTCTAAGGATAAGGGGTAGGCCATTTAGGACCGAGACGAGGAAAAACTTCTTCACTCAGAGAATTGGGAACCTGTATCACAGAAAGTTGTTGAGACCAGTTCATCAAAAGGGAGTTAGATGTGGCCCTTATGGCTAAAGGGATCAAGGGGTATGGAGAGAAAACAGGAATGGGATACTGAAGTTGAATGATCAGCCATTATCATATTGAATGGTGGTGCAGGCTCGAAGGGCCGAATGGCCTACTCCTGCACCTATTTTCTATGTTTCTAGGAGCAGGAGTAGGCCATACAGCCCTTCGAGTCTGCTCCGCCAAGATCTTGGATGAACTTCTATATCAACTCCACTTTCCAGCCCCATCCCCATATCCCTTGATTCCATTAGTGCTCAAAATCTATTGATCTCTGTCTCAAATATACCATTGACCACCCACAGCCCTCTGGGGCTGCCCCTCTCTCCAAACCACAGTCCCCTCTTGCCGACCCCTATTTCCCCTTCTCCTCTCCCTGACCCCATTCCCGTTCTCTCTGTGATCCCCATTCCGCAATCTCCCCATGGCCCATCTCTTTCCCCGAGCCCCTGGTCTCCCCCTCCAATCCCATCCTCCGGCCTTCCTTCCCCCCCGACTCCTGAGGCTGTCACTGAACTGCTCGCCCTTTTGTGAAGCCTACAGTGGGCCTTGTTCTTGAATGTTGGAGCCATTGTCTTACACCTGAATGTCTAAACCTTTTCAGAGTGCACGAGGAGTCAATTGCACAGTGTGGTGGTTTCCCGACCTTGAAAAAGAAAGACTTGCATTTATATAGCGCCTTTCACGACCACCGGACGTCTCAAAGCGCTTTACAGCCAATGAAGTCCAATCACTGTTGTAATGTGGGAAACGCGGCAGCCAATTTGCACACAGCAAGCTCCCACAAACAGCAATGTGATAATGACCAGATAATCTGTTTTTGTTATGTTGATTGAGGGATAAATATTGGCCAGGGCACCGGGGATAACTCCCCTGCTCTTTTTCGAAATAGTCCACCTGAGAGGGCAGATGGGGCCTCAGTTTAATGTCTCATCTGAAAGACAGCACCTCCGACAGTGCAGCACTCCCTCAGCACTGCACTGGGAGTGTTCACCTAGATTTTTGTGCTCAAGCCCCTGGAGTGGAACTTGAACCCACGACCTTCTGACTCCAGGGCGAGAGTGCTGCCCACTGAGCTACGGCTGACAACAGCCTTGAAAGATATTAGAGAACCAGTTAGGTTTTTTAAATGGTCATTTTTATTCCTGGTACCAGCCCAGAACTCACAATTGCAGGGTTACTCATCTATTATAACCACTAGACTACCATAGGCACCATTTGGTTGTCCTTGTCTGAATAGAACCCAGGAGAGGCGTGAGTTTGGGAGCCCAGAAGAGGCGAGGGCCCAGGGGCAGCACGGGCCCAGCCCACACTGTGCGATATGTGTGAGCACTAGGTCCATGCAGCAGAGCAGGTCTCCAGTCGTCCTGGTTAACCCTTGCCACTGGATCAAGACCTCGCTCTGTCAAGCCCGTGTGGTGGCTGGTGTGCAACGGTCACCCCACGTTAAAAAAATCCACACACAGGCATCTTCCACCCTTCAGGATGTAGTTCGGGATCTGGAATATTAGGTCCTTCATTGAAACACCTGTGAACTCATCCCTTTTTGACGTGGAAGCAAGTCATCCTCGCTTCGAGGGACCGCATATGATGATGATTTACTTTGTACGGGCGCCAAATGGCAAGGCGTTGGTACTGCTGGAAAAGCGGAGGAAACATCGCAGTGCTCGGGCAGAATCGTCTAGAGAGCAAGGTCAGTTTTTTTCTTTATTTATTTCATCTTCTTTTCATTCATTGGCACAGTGGGGAAGTTTGTGTGTGTGGGTCAGGGAAGTTTGTGTGTGTGTGGGTCGGGGAAGTTTGTGTGTGTGTGGGTCGGGGAAGTTTGTGTGTGTGGGGGTCAGGGAAGTTTGTGTGTGTGTGTGGGTCGGGGAAGTTTGTGTGTGTGGGGGTCAGGGAAGTGTGTGTGTGTGGGGGTCGGGGAAGTTTGTGTGTGTGGGGGTCGGGGAAGTTTGTGTGTGTGTGTGTGTGGGGGTCGGGGAAGTTTGTGTGTGTGTGGGGGGGTCGGGGAAGTTTGTGTGTGTGGGTCAGGGAAGTTTGTGTGTGTGTGTGGGGGTCGGGGAAGTTTGTGTGTGTGGGGGTCGGGGAAGTTTGTGTGTGTGTGGGGGGGTCGGGGAAGTTTGTGTGTGTGGGTCAGGGAAGTTTGTGTGTGTGTGGGGGTCGGGGAAGTTTGTGTGTGTGTGGGTCGGGGAAGTTTGTGTGTGGGGGGGTCGGGGAAGTTTGTGTGTGTGGGGGTCGGGGAAGTTTGTGTGTGTGTGGGGGTCGGGGAAGTTTGTGTGTGGGGGGGTCGGGGAAGTTTGTGTGTGTGTGGGTCGGGGAAGTTTGTGTGTGTGGGGGGGTCGGGGAAGTTTGTGTGTGTGTGTGTGGGGGGGGTCGGGGAAGTTTGTGTGTGTGGGGGGGTCGGGGAAGTTTGTGTGTGGGGGGTCGGGGAAGTTTGTGTGTGTGTGGGGGTCGGGGAAGTTTGTGTGTGTGTGGGGGTCGGGGAAGTTTGTGTGTGTGTGGGGGTCGGGGAAGTTTGTGTGTGTGGGGGGGTCGGGGAAGTTTGTGTGTGTGGGGGGGTCGGGGAAGTTTGTGTGTGTGGGGGGGGGTCGGGGAAGTGTGTGTGTGGGGGTCGGGGAAGTTTGTGTGTGTGGGGGGTCGGGGAAGTTTGTGTGTGTGGGGGTCGGGGAAGTTTGTGTGTGGGGGGTCGGGGAAGTTTGTGTGTGTGTGGGGGGGGTCAGGGAAGTTTGTGTGTGGGGGGGTCGGGGAAGTTTGTGTGTGTGGGGGGGTCGAGGAAGTTTGTGTGTGTGGGGGGTCGGGGAAGTTTGTGTGTGTGGGGGGTCGGGGAAGTTTGTGTGTGTGGGGGGGTCGGGGAAGTTTGTGTGTGTGGGGGGGTCGGGGAAGTTTGTGTGTGTGGGGGGGTCGGGGAAGTTTGTGTGTGTGGGGGGTCGGGGAAGTTTGTGTGTGTGGGGGGGTCGGGGAAGTTTGTGTGTGGGGGGTCGGGGAAGTTTGTGTGTGTGGGGGGGTCGGGGAAGTTTGTGTGTGGGGGGGTCGGGGAAGTTTGTGTGTGTGGGGGGGTCGGGGAAGTTTGTGTGTGGGGGGGTCGGGGAAGTTTGTGTGTGTGGGGGGGTCGGGGAAGTTTGTGTGTGTGTGTGGGGTCGGGGAAGTTTGTGTGTGTGGGGGTCGGGGAAGTTTGTGTGTGTGGGGGTCGGGGAAGTTTGTGTGTGTGTGGGGGTCGGGGAAGTTTGTGTGTGTGGGGGTCGGGGAAGTTTGTGTGTGTGGGGGGGGTCGGGGAAGTTTGTGTGTGGGGGGGGGTCGGGGAAGTTTGTGTGTGGGGGGTCGGGGAAGTTTGTGTGTGTGTGGAGGTCGGGGAAGTTTGTGTGTGTGGGGGGGGGTCGGGGAAGTTTGTGTGTGTGGGGGGGGGTCGGGGAAGTTTGTGTGTGGGGGGTCGGGGAAGTTTGTGTGTGTGTGGGGGTCGGGGAAGTTTGTGTGTGGGGGGGTCGGGGAAGTTTGTGTGTGTGGGGGGGTCGGGGAAGTTTGTGTGTGTGGGGGGGGGTCGGGGAAGTTTGTGTGTGTGTGGGGGTCGGGGAAGTTTGTGTGTGGGGGGGTCGGGGAAGTTTGTGTGTGGGGGGGTCGGGGAAGTTTGTGTGTGTGGGGGGTCGGGGAAGTTTGTGTGTGTGTGGGTTGGGGAAGTTTGTGTGTGTGTGGGGGGTCGGGGAAGTTTGTGTGTGTGGGGGGGTCGGGGAAGTTTGTGTGTGTGGGGGGGTCAGGGAAGTTTGTGTGTGTGTGGGGGTCGGGGAAGTTTGTGTGTGTGGGGGGGGGTCGGGGAAGTTTGTGTGTGTGTGGGGGTCGGGGAAGTTTGTGTGTGGGGGGGTCGGGGAAGTTTGTGTGTGTGGGGGGTCGGGGAAGTTTGTGTGTGTGTGGGTTGGGGAAGTTTGTGTGTGTGTGTGGGGGTCGGGGAAGTTTGTGTGTGTGGGGGGTCGGGGAAGTTTGTGTGTGTGTGGGGGTCGGGGAAGTTTGTGTGTGGGGGGTCGGGGAAGTTTGTGTGTGTGTGTGGGGGTCGGGGAAGTTTGTGTGTGTGGGGGGTCGGGGAAGTTTGTGTGTGTGGGGGGGGGTCGGGGAAGTTTGTGTGTGGGGGGTCGGGGAAGTTTGTGTGTGTGGGGGGTCGGGGAAGTTTGTGTGTGTGTGTGGGGGGGGTCGGGGGAGTGTGTGTGTGAGTGGGGGTCGGGGAAGTTTGTGTGTGGGGGGGTCGGGGAAGTTTGTGTGTGGGGGGGTCGGGGAAGTTTGTGTGTGTGTGGGGGGTCGGGGAAGTTTGTGTGTGTGGGGGGTCGGGGAAGTTTGTGTGTGTGGGGGGGTCGGGGAAGTTTGTGTGTGTGGGGGTCGGGGAAGTTTGTGTGTGTGGGGGTCGGGGAAGTTTGTGTGTGTGGGGGGTCGGGGAAGTTTGTGTGTGTGGGGGGGTCGGGGAAGTTTGTGTGTGTGGGGGGTCGGGGAAGTTTGTGTGTGTGGGGGGGTCGGGGAAGTTTGTGTGTGTGGGGGGTCGGGGAAGTTTGTGTGTGTGGGGGGGTCGGGGAAGTTTGTGTGTGTGGGGGGGTCGGGGAAGTGTGTGTGTGTGTGTGGGGGGTCGGGGAAGTTTGTGTGTGTGGGGGGTCGGGGAAGTTTGTGTGTGTGGGGGGGTCGGGGAAGTTTGTGTGTGTGGGGGTCGGGGAAGTTTGTGTGTGGGGGGGTCGGGGAAGTTTGTGTGTGTGGGGGGTCGGGGAAGTTTGTGTGTGTGGGGGGTCGGGGAAGTTTGTGTGTGGGGGGGTCGGGGAAGTTTGTGTGTGTGGGGGTCGGGGAAGTTTGTGTGTGTGGGGGTCGGGGAAGTTTGTGTGTGTGTGGGGGTCGGGGAAGTTTGTGTGTGTGGGGGTCGGGGAAGTTTGTGTGTGTGGGGGGGGTCGGGGAAGTTTGTGTGTGGGGGGGGGTCGGGGAAGTTTGTGTGTGGGGGGTCGGGGAAGTTTGTGTGTGTGTGGAGGTCGGGGAAGTTTGTGTGTGTGGGGGGGTCGGGGAAGTTTGTGTGTGGGGGGTCGGGGAAGTTTGTGTGTGGGGGGGTCGGGGAAGTTTGTGTGTGGGGGGGTCGGGGAAGTTTGTGTGTGTGGGGGGTCGGGGAAGTTTGTGTGTGTGTGGGTTGGGGAAGTTTGTGTGTGTGTGGGGGGTCGGGGAAGTTTGTGTGTGTGGGGGGGTCGGGGAAGTTTGTGTGTGTGGGGGGGTCAGGGAAGTTTGTGTGTGTGTGGGGGTCGGGGAAGTTTGTGTGTGTGGGGGGGGGTCGGGGAAGTTTGTGTGTGTGTGGGGGTCGGGGAAGTTTGTGTGTGGGGGGGTCGGGGAAGTTTGTGTGTGTGGGGGGTCGGGGAAGTTTGTGTGTGTGTGGGTTGGGGAAGTTTGTGTGTGTGTGTGGGGGTCGGGGAAGTTTGTGTGTGTGTGGGGGTCGGGGAAGTTTGTGTGTGTGGGGGTCGGGGAAGTTTGTGTGTGTGGGGGGTCGGGGAAGTTTGTGTGTGTGGGGGGGGGTCGGGGAAGTTTGTGTGTGGGGGGTCGGGGAAGTTTGTGTGTGTGGGGGGTCGGGGAAGTTTGTGTGTGTGTGTGGGGGGGGTCGGGGGAGTGTGTGTGTGAGTGGGGGTCGGGGAAGTTTGTGTGTGGGGGGGTCGGGGAAGTTTGTGTGTGGGGGGGTCGGGGAAGTTTGTGTGTGTGTGGGTCGGGGAAGTTTGTGTGTGTGGGGGGGTCGGGGAAGTTTGTGTGTGTGTGTGGGGGTCGGGGAAGTTTGTGTGTGTGGGGGGGTCGAGGAAGTTTGTGTGTGTGGGGGGTCGGGGAAGTTTGTGTGTGTGGGGGGGTCGGGGAAGTTTGTGTGTGGGGGGGTCGGGGAAGTTTGTGTGTGTGGGGGGGTCGAGGAAGTTTGTGTGTGTGGGGGGTCGGGGAAGTTTGTGTGTGTGTGGGGGGGTCGGGGAAGTTTGTGTGTGTGGGGGGGTCGGGGAAGTTTGTGTGTGTGTGGGGGGGTCGGGGAAGTTTGTGTGTGGGGGGGGTCGGGGAAGTTTGTGTGTGTGGGGGGTCGGGGAAGTTTGTGTGTGTGTGTGGGTCGGGGAAGTTTGTGTGTGGGGGGGGTCGGGGAAGTTTGTGTGTGTGGGGGGTCGGGGAAGTTTGTGTGTGGGGGGGTCGGGGAAGTTTGTGTGTGGGGGGGTCGGGGAAGTTTGTGTGTGTGGGGGGGTCGGGGAAGTTTGTGTGTGTGGGGGGGTCGGGGAAGTTTGTGTGTGGGGGGGGTCGGGGAAGTTTGTGTGTGTGGGGGGTCGGGGAAGTTTGTGTGTGTGTGGGGGGTCGGGGAAGTTTGTGTGTGTGGGGGGTCGGGGAAGTTTGTGTGTGTGGGGGTCGGGGAAGTTTGTGTGTGTGGGGGGGTCGGGTAAGTTTGTGTGTGGGGGGGGGTCGGGGAAGTTTGTGTGTGTGGGGGGGTCGGGGAAGTTTGTGTGTGTGTGTGTGGGTCGGGGAAGTTTGTGTGTGTGGGGGGGTCGGGGAAGTTTGTGTGTGGGGGGGTCGGGGAAGTTTGTGTGTGTGTGGGGGTCGGGGAAGTTTGTGTGTGTGGGGGTCGGGGAAGTTTGTGTGTGTGGGGGGGTCGGGGAAGTTTGTGTGTGTGTGTGGGGGTCGGGGAAGTTTGTGTGTGTGGGGGTCGGGGAAGTTTGTGTGTGTGGGGGGGTCGGGGAAGTTTGTGTGTGTGTGTGTGGGTCGGGGAAGTTTGTGTGTGGGGGGGTCGGGGAAGTTTGTGTGTGTGGGGGTCGGGGAAGTTTGTGTGTGGGGGGTCGGGGAAGTTTGTGTGTGTGTGTGGGTCGGGGAAGTTTGTGTGTGTGGGGGGGTCGGGGAGGTTTGTGTGTGTGGGGGTCGGGGAAGTTTGTGTGTGTGTGTGGGGGTCGGGGAAGTTTGTGTGTGTGTGGGGGTCGGGGAAGTTTGTGTGTGTGTGGGGGGGGGTCGGGGAAGTTTGTGTGTGTGTGGGAGGGTCGGGGAGGTTTGTGTGTGTGTGGGGGTCGGGGAAGTTTGTGTGTGTGTGGGGGGGTCAGGGAAGTTTGTGTGTGTGTGGGTCGGGGAAGTGTGTGTGTGTGTGGGAGGGTCGGGGAAGTTTGTGTGTGTGTGGGGGGGTCGGGGAAGTTTGTGTGTGTGGGGGGGGGTCGGGGAAGTTTGTGTGTGTGTGGGGGTCGGGGAAGTTTGTGTGTGTGTGGGGGGGTCAGGGAAGTTTGTGTGTGTGGGGGGTCGGGGAAGTTTGTGTGTGTGTGGGTCGGGGAAGTTTGTGTGTGTGGGGGGTCGGGGAAGTTTGTGTGTGTGGGGGTCGGGGAAGTTTGTGTGTGTGTGGGGGTCGGGGAAGTTTGTGTGTGTGTGGGGGGGTCAGGGAAGTTTGTGTGTGTGGGGGGTCGGGGAAGTTTGTGTGTGTGTGGGGGGGTCAGGGAAGTTTGTGTGTGTGTGGGTCGGGGAAGTTTGTGTGTGTGTGGGTCGGGGAAGTTTGTGTGTGTGTGGGTCGGGGAAGTTTGTGTGTGTGTGGGGGGGTCGGGGAAGTTTGTGTGTGTGGGGGTCGGGGAAGTTTGTGTGTGTGGGTCGGGGAAGTTTGTGTGTGTGGGGGTCGGGGAAGTTTGAGTGTGTGGGGGTCGGGGAAGTTTGAGTGTGGGGGTCAGTGCAGTCTGAGGGTTTTTCTTCTTTCTCCCCGTTTCCCAGCGGGCTTGGCGGCCTCCTCCCGATGCGAGATTCAGTCGGCCTCCTGAGCTCCCGCCCGAGAGTGAGTGTGCAGTGCCACTTTAAGTGCTGCTCTCTCAACTTTGGCCGTAACTTTGGGCATTGGGGCCTGTATCTAATGCCCGGAGCTAAAATCAGCCCCAAAGCGGCGGGACCGAATTTTGACCCCTAAAGATCACATTTTAAGTAATTTGGTACACAAGGTGAGAGAACCTCCCTCTGACCTCCCACTGGCCTCCGAAACAAGAGGTTAAAAAGCCGAGTAAGTGCCTTGAGGTGGCCCCACCTCTTCCAGCCTTCAGCAAGAAAGAAGGAAAGAACTTGCATTAAGATAGCACCTTATCATCTCCTCAGGGCAAACAATGGATCACTTTTGAATGCAGTCACTGTCGGCAAGCGTAACAACAACAGGGAATTCAAGGACATCTCCTGATCCCTGAGCTGATGTGATTCTTCCCAGTTTGACGGTTGCCTTGGAAGATTTCCTTAACCTTCTATGAGGCAGTGCTGGACCTCCTGCACAGGCGTATGTTGGACATCTTGGGGAGTTAAGGGTTAACAGTCAATCTTCTTTGTATCTCGGAGCAACAGGCTTTCCAATATGAGCAGGGTGACTTTGAAGTGTCCTGACCAGAATGCATGGCTTGTCCTCTGATAGGTAAAGTGTGCTTGTGTAAGGAAATAAGTGTTAGTAATGACGGCAGCTATGAGTGATTAAAATGTAACTTTAGCAGCTAGGGTACTAAACCATAGTTAGAGGTATTTATTAGCTATAGTATAGAAAGTTAACGGTTGATAAAGCTTATTCTTCGAAGATGTTAGTAATTGTTATGTCAGGAAGTCTTGTTTAGGGGAAGTAGCTTTGAGATAAACAGCTAGCAGTGTTTACATGAATAGGCTGTCTTCAAGGGATTTGGGAACAGGTACTTCATGCAGTCTAATCGATGATATTTTCCTGTCTGCCACAGCTGACAACTGATGGGGAGGCTTTAATCTTCCACCTATGGAGAAGGTGGCAGCATCGACCGTGACCGGTTCTGAGACGGCCAATGGTTGTCCATGATTTGCGAGGAAGGTTGTACTATAAGAATATAACAACATAAGAAATAGGAACAGGAGTAGGCCATACGAGCCTGTTCCGCCATTTAATAATGTTATAGATGTAAACTTGTATTTACTCTTTACAGCCACCAGAGGGCTCATCCCCTGGAGTCCCAAGGGATCCCATAATCCCTTGGGAGCACAGGTATTTAAGGAGGCCTCACAGGTTGGAGAGGCACTCTGGAGACCTGCAATAAAAGACTACGGTCACACTTTACTTTGAGCTCACAGTGTTCAGTCTGACTCTTTCTCCATACATAATAACATAAGATCGCAAACCCAAAGATGCAGAGAACAGTGAGCATCCTGGAGAAATTCTCGGAGGGAGATGATTGGGAAAATTTTGAGGAGCGACTCGACCAATACTTTGTGGCCAACGAGCTAGATGGGGAAGAGAGCGCTACCAAACGAAGGGCAATCCTCCTCACCGTCTGTGGGGCACCAACGTATGGCCTCATGAAGAATCTGCTCACTCCAGCGAAACCCACGGAGAAATCGTACGACGATTTGTGCACACTGGTCCGAGAGCATTTGAACCTGAAGGAAAGCGTTCTGATGGCGAGGTATCGGTTCTACACCTACAAAAGGTCTGAAGGCCAGGAAGTGGCGAGTTATGTCGCCGAGCTAAGACGCCTTGCAGGACATTGCAAATTTGAAGGACATTTGGAGCACATGCTCAGAGACTTTTTCGTACTTGACATTGGCCACGAAACCATACTTCGCAAACTTTTGACTGTAGAGACCCCAACCTTGAGTAAGGCCATAGCGATAGCCCAGGCGTTCACTGCCACCGGTGACAATACTAAGTAAATCTTTCAGCACACAAGCGCTGCTACAAGTACTGTGAACAAAGTGATGTTGTTTTCGAATCGTAACATACAGGGCAGGTCACACATACCTGCAGCTGCATGTCCGCAGATGTCTCAGAGTCCACCATCAAGGGTGATGAATGCAAGGCCATTAACACCTTATTGGCGCTGCGAGGGTGATCATCGTTTCCATTCATGCTGCTTCAAAGGATACGTTTGTAAGGGTTGTGGAACAATGGGACACCTCCAACGAGTGTGCAGGCGGGCTACAAATCCTGCTAAACATGCAAACCACCATGTTGCAGAGGAGGACAGGTCCTGCTTAGCTACCGCACGAGACCCCACTCGCTCACTGGGATCCCACCTGCTGAACTATTCATGAAAAGAGCACTTAAGACAAGGCTCTCGTTAGTTCACCCTGATCTGCAGGTAGAGAGCAGGTGGTTTCAACAAAGTGCATACCATGACAGCCCAAATGTGTCACGCGAGATTGAAGTCAATGATCCTGTATTTGTATTGAATTATGGACAAGGTCCCAAGTGGCTTCCCGGCACTGTCGTGGCCAAAGAGGGGAGCAGGGTGTTTCGGGTCAAACTTTCAAATGGACAAATTCACCGAAAACACTTGGACCAAATCAAACTCAGATTTATGGACCACCCTGAGCAACCCACCTTGGATCCTACCTTTCTTGATCCCCAACATACACACCGGTGGCAACCGGCACCACAGTTGACCACGAAGCAGAACCCATCATCTACAGCAGTCCAGCAGGACCCAACACACCAGGCAGCCCAGCAAGGCCAGCTGCACAGCAGCCCAGCGAGGACCCAACAAATGATTCAACAACACCAGCTTTCACACCGACACGATCAACCAGGGCAAGAAGGGCCCCAGATCGACTCACATTGTAAATAGTTACACTATTGACTTTGGTGGGGGGGAGTGTTGTTAGATATGTGGACTTGTATTTACTCTGTACAGCCACCAGAGCGCTCATCCCCTGGAGTCCTAAGGGATCCCTAATCCCTTGGGAGCACAGGTATTTAAGGAGGCCTCACAGGTTGGAGAGGCACTCTGGGGACCTGCAATAAAAGACTAAGGTCACACTTTACTTTGAGCTCACAGTGTTCAGCCTGACTCTTTCTCTCTTTCTCCATACATAACAAATAAGATCATGGCTGATCTGATAATGGACTCAGCTCCACTTCCCTACCCGCTCCCCATAACCTCTTATCCCCTGAAGAAACTGTCTATTTCTGTCTTAAATTTATTCAATGTCCCAGCCTCCACAGCTCTCTGAGGCAGCGAATTCCACAGATTTACAATCCTCTGAGAGAAGAAATTTCTCCTCATCTCAGTTTTAAATGGGCGGCCCCAGATTCTAAGTTCGTGCCCTCTAGTTCTAGTCTCCCCCATCAGTGGAAACATCATCTCTGCATCCACCTTGTCGAGCCCCCTCATAATCCTATATGTTTCGATAAGATCACCTCTCATTCTTCTGAATTCCAATGAGTAGAGGTCCAACCTACTCAACCTTTCCTCATAAGTCAACCCCCTCATCCCCGGAAACAACCGAGTGAACCTTCTCTGAACTGCCTCCAAAGCAAGTATATCTTTTCGTAAAAATGGAAAACAAAACTGCACGCAGTATTCCAGGTGTGGCCTCACCAATACCCTGCATAACTGTAGCAAGACTTCCCTGCTTTTATACTCCATCCCCTTTGCAATAAAGGCCAAGATACCATTGGCCTTCCTGATCACTTGCTGTACTTGCATACTAACCTTTTGTGTTTCATGCACAAATACCCCCAGGTCCCACTGTACTGCAGCACTTTGCAATCTTTCTCCATTTAAATAATAACTTGCTCTTTGATTTATTCTGCCAAAGTGCATGACCTCACATTATACTCCATCTGCCAAATTTTTGCCCACTCACTTAGCCTGGCTGCTGAAACTGACTGCAAAAGCTTCAATAGATATGTGAAGAGAAAAAGATTAGTGAAAACAAATGTAGGTCCCTTGCAGTCAGATTCAGGTGAATTTATAATGGGGAACAAAGAAATAGTGGACCAGTTAAACAAATACTTTGGTTCTGTCTTCACAAAGGAAGACACAAATAACCTTCTGGAAATACTAGGGGACTGAGGGTCTAGTGGGAAGGAGGAACTGAAGAAAATCCTTATTAGGTGGGAAATTGTCTTAGGGAAATTGATGGGATTGAAGGCCGATAATTCCCTGGGGCCTGATAATCTGCATCCCAGAGTACGTAAGAAAGTAGCCCTAGAAATAGTGGATGCATTGATGATCATTTTCCAACAGTCTATCGACTCTGGATTGGTTCCGATGGCCTGGAGGGTAGCTAATGTAACATCACTTTTTAAGAAAGGAGGGAGAGAGAAAATGGGTAATTATAGACCGGTTAGTCTGACATCAGTAGAGGGAAAAATGTTGGAATCAATTATTAAAGATGAAATAGCTGCACATTTGGAAAGCAGTGACGGGATCGGTCCAAGTCAGCATGGATTTATGAAAGGGAAGTCCTGCTTGACAAATCTTCTAGAATGTTTTGAGGATGTAACCAGTAGAGTGGACAGGGGAGAACCAGTGGATGTGGTATATTTGGACTGTCGAAAGGCTTTAGACAAGGTTCCACACAAGAGATCGGTGTGCAAAATTAAAGCACATGGTATTGGGGGTAATGTACTGATGTGGATAGAGAACTGGTTGGCAGACAGGAAGCAGAGAGTCGGGATAAATGGTTCCTTTTCAGAATGGCAGGCAGTGACTAGTGGGGTGCCGCAGGGCTCAGTGCTGGATTACAATATACATTAATGATTTGGATGAGGGAATTGAGTGTAATATCTCCAAGTTTGCAGATGACACTAAGCTGGGTGGCGGTGTGAGCTGTGAGGAGGATGCTAAAAGGCTGCAGGGTGACTTGGACAGATTAGGTTAGTGGGGAAATGCAAGGCAGATGCAGTATAATGTGGATAAATGTGAAGTTATCCACTTTGGTGGCAAAAACACGAAGGCAGAATATTATCTGAATGGCGGCAGATTAGGAAAGGGGGAGGTGCAACGAGACCTGGGTGTCATGGTACATCAGTCATTGAAAGTTGGCATGCAGGTACAGCAGGCGGTGAAGAAGGCAAATAGTATGTTGGCCTTCATAGATAGGGGGTTTGAGTATAGGAGCAGGGAGGTCTTACTGTGGTTGTACAGGGCCTTAGTGAGGTCTCACCTGGAATATTGTGTTCAGTTTAGGTCTCTTAATCTGAGGAAGGACGTTCTTGCTATTGAGGGAGTGCAGTGAAGGTTCACCAGATTGATTCCCGGGATGGCAGGACTAACATATGAGGAGAGACTGGATCGACTGGGCCTGTATTCACTGGAGTTTAGAAAGACGAGAGGGGATCTCATAGAAACATATAAAATTCTGACGGGACTGGACAGGTTAGATGCAGGAAGAATGTTCCCGATGTTGGGGAAGTCCAGAACCAGGAGACATAGTCTAAGGATAAGGGGTAAGCCATTTAGGACTGAGATGAGGAGAAACTTCTTCACTCAGAGAGTTGTTACCCTGTGGAATTCCCTACCACAGAAAGTTGTTGATGCCAGTTCATTGGATATATTCAAGAGGGAGTTAGATATGGCCCTTACGGCTAAAGGGATCAAGGGGTATGGAGAGAAAACAGGAAAGGGGTACGGAGGTGAATGATCAGCCATGATCTTATTGAATGGTGGTGCAGGCTCGAAGGGCCAAATGGCCTACTCCTGCACCTATTTTCTATGTTTCTATGTTTCTATGTCTATGTCCTTTTGCAGATTTTTTTGTGTCCTCCTCACACATTGCTTTTCCTTCCATCTTTGTATCATCAGCAAACTTGGCTACGTTACACTCAGTCCCTTCTTCCAAGTCGTTAATATAGATTGTGTGTACCGTGGGGTCCTCTGTAAGGAATCCATTCCGTATGTCGCAGTTCTTCCAAGCATTTCACCATCGGCCATCAAGGCTGAAAGGAGATCGCTGAAGGATACAAGCTTCTGGCAGAATAAAGAAAGGGCTGAAATTTCTATTGTCCTGAAAAACGGGATAAATGTTTGTTTTTGGTCAACATTGAAGGAGATCACAGGGATTTGCAAAACTGAGAGTCCGAGTTTAAAAGTGGCAAAAAAAAAGTCAGGCAATCCCGATTACCAGTAGCAAAGTTAACGAGCCAAGTAATCAGTGGGATTTACTCTGTAAAGTCCATCTTAATGTGACACTCTTTGAACTAAGTGTTGCAGAATGAAACCACATTGTACAATCGCCTAATAGTCATAAGTCGCTTGAAAGAAGGAAAGACTTGCATTTATATAGCGACTTTCTCGATCTCAGACCTCCCAAAGCTCTTCCAATGAAGTACTTTTTTGAACTGCAGCCGTTGTTGTAATGTGGGAAACGCAGCAGGCTCCCACAAACAACAATGTATTGCTTCTTTTACTGGCCTTTGTGGTTCCGATCTTGCCCTGAAATTAGTCTCATCTTCATAGACGATCCCTCGAACGAGGATCACTTGCTTCCACGAGAGTTCACAGATGTTTCGATGAAGGACCTGATGTTCCAGTCCTGAACTCCAATTGAGGGGGTGGAAGATGTCTGTGGGTGGATTTTTTTTAACGTGTGGTGACCGTTGCACACCAGCCACCACACGGGCTTGACAGAGCGAGGCCTTTATCCAGTGGCAAGGGTTAACCAGGACGACTGGAGACCTGCTCTGCTGCATGGACCGGGTGCACACACATATCGCACAGTGTGGGCTGGGCCCGTGCTGCCCCTGGGCCCTCGCCTCTCCTGGGCCCAGTACCCTCATTCGCCGCACCCCCGCCACAATGTTCCAGGGCCCAGCGCTCCAGCTCTATTTATAGCCCCGACCTGCGGTGGTGTTCTGCTGTGGCACGAGCCGCAGGTTATCTTTCCATATGCTACTGGATCATCTACAAAGATCAAAAGGTGCCGGCTCTGACTTAATGCTGAGTGCTGCTCCACAAGTTTAAAAGTACCACAGGTAGGTGAGTTTGCTTTGATATTCAATAGGTAGATGGATGTTATATTACTGTCTGCAATCGTTTACTGCTACCACATGTTTTAACCAGTGCAGTCATTTTACAGATCGAAATATTGACCAAGGTGTCAGCTGTGGCTCATAGAATCACAGAAATTTACAGCATGGAAGGAGGCCATTCGGCCCATCGTGTCCGTGCCGGCCGACAAAGAGCTATCCAGCCTAATCCCACTTTCCAGCTCTCGGTCCATAGCCCTGTAGGTTACGGCACTTCAGATACACATCCAGGTACTTTTTAAATGTGAGGAGGGTTTCTGCCTCTACCTCCTTTCAGGCCGTGAGTTCCAGACCCCCACCACCCTCTGGGTGTAAAAATTACTCCCCAACTCCCTCTAAACCTCCTACCACTCACTTTAAATCTAACTCCGAGTCAGAAGGTTGTGGGTTCAAGTACAATTTGGAGGTGTCGCATTTTTAGATAAAACGATAAACCTCTCAGGTGGACATAAAAGATCCAATGGCACCACACAAAGAAATGCAGTGGCATTCTGCCGAGTGTCCTGGCAACTCCTTTTGTCCCTCAACCAATGTTACGAAAAAAAGGATTATCTGGTCATTACCTCAATGTTGTTTGTGGGACCTTGCTGTGCGCAGATTGGAGCCACAGATTCCTTCTACACTTCAGAAGTACTTCGCTGGCTGTTAAGCACCTGGGCATGTTCTCAGATTGTGAAATAAATGCAAGTTCTTCCTTTTACCGGCTCTGATATATAAAACAACAAATCCGTTTTGTCCCTAATCTCAGACCTTTAGATGGAAGTTAATGTGCTGTTAGCTTAGAGTGGCCTAGCGAAAGCTAAGTCAGCTTCAAAATTGTGATCCTCAAACACTCTGGCTGGCTCCTGACTGCCTTTAGCTTCCAATATCCTGTGAGCTGAAGTCTCTGTCCATCAAGCTGTCAATTGCAGAGGGCTCTGGCCAATCCAGACCCTTCCTCTTCCCACTAGTCTTAGTCCAGTTCCCTGGTTGACGGGGGCAGATAATGGAGAGTGGAGCTGTTCTACCCGTTCCCCGTCACCCTTTTGCTAATTTGGGGATTTCCCATTGTTAACGATGACAGGTGCTCAAGACATCTACCCAGACATGGCCAGGTATATTGGAATGATATGGAAAGGACAGGAAAGTGATATGACAGCAATTGTGCTATACTCACACTGGTCATACCTGGTGTGCTAGGGTACATGGTGCTTTTTACATTTTAAGTATCCCAATGGAGGGTGATCTGAGTCGGATTGAATTTGGTTAACTGGCCTCTTTATTACGCATTGTCGGAGGTGCCGTCTTTTGGATGAGACGTTAAACCGAGGCTCCGTCTGCCCTCTCAGGTGTAAAAGATCCCACGGCATTATTCAAAAAATATCAGGGGGGTTCTTCCCCGTGTTCTGGCCAATATTTATCTTTCAACCAACACCTCAAAACGGATTGCTGTTTGAGGGAGCTTGCTGTGCGCAAATTGGCTGCCAGGTTTCCTCCATTTCAAAAGTGACTGCACTTCAATGGCTGTGAAGCACGTTGGGATGTCCTGCGGTAGTGAAAGGCACTATATAAATGCAAGTTATCTCTTTTAATCCACACCTGGTCTTAATGGGTTTGGCAAGTTGACGGCAGTTTTTCGGTCTATGCATTCTCACAGCTCCGTGACCATGTACAAACCGGCTGTATAATGTAAACACACATACTTTGCTCACAGTCCACATTCAGTCACTTGCAACTGCTTGATTCTACTTGATAAAAATGATCAAAGGCTTTAGATGAATGTGAGGTGAAGCACTTCCAAAGAATTGAAACACTAAACTTATCCAACATCTTTAACAGTCCAAGTAAACTATACGCCTCCCAACAGATGTGAATGACATATACATCCATTGGTAGTCCGGGCACTTTGAATGAATCATTCTGTTGTCATTTCCTCTTGACTTGAACAATGTACAGCTGAATCTTTTTCCCAAATTTCATTCACTCCAGGTTGTAAGGAAATAAAAGATCGAGAAATGATCTCATTGAAACACATGAAATTCATAAGGGGCTTGTCAGGGCAGATGCTGAGAGGATGTTTCCCTGGCTAGAACTAGGGGATACAGTCTCAGGATAAGGGGCCATTTCTTCACTCAGAGGGAGGTGAATCTTTGGAATTCTCTTCGCCGAGGGCTGTGGAGGCTCAGTCTTTGAGTATATTCAAGGCAGAGATCGATAGATTTTTAGCCTGACATCGGTGGTGGGTAAAATGATGGAATCAATTATTAAGGATGTCATAGCAGCGCATTTGGAAAGAGGTGACATGATAAGTCCAAGTCAGCATGGATTTGTGAAAGGGAAATCATGCTTGACAAATCTTCTGGAATTTTTTGAGGATGTTTCCAGTCGAGTGGACAAGGGAGAACCAGTTGATGTGGTGTATTTGGACTTTCAGAAGGCTTTCGACAAGGTCCCACACAAGAGATTAATGTGCAAAGTTAAAGCACATGGGATTGGGGGTAGTGTGCTGACGTGGATTGAGAACTGGTTGTCAGACAGGAAGCAAAGAGTAGGAGTAAATGGGGACTTTTCAGAATGGCAGGCAGTGACTAGTGGGGTACCGCAAGGTTCTGTGCTGGGGCCCCAGCTGTTTACATTGTACATTAATGATTTAGACGATGGGATTAAATGTAGTATCTCCAAATTTGTGGATGACACTAAGTTGGGTGGCAGTGTGAGCTGCGAGGAGGATGCTATGAGGCTGCAGAGTGACTTGGATAGGTTAGGTGAGTGGGCAAATGCATGGCAGATGAAGTATAATGTGGATAAATGTGAGGTTATCCACTTTGGTGGTAAAAACAGAGAGACAGACTATTATCTGAATGGTGACAGATTAGGAAAAGGGGAGGTGCAACGAGACCTGGATGTCATGGTACATCAGTCATTTAAGGTTGGCATGCAGGTACAGCAGGCGGTTAAGAAAGCAAATGGCATGTTGGCCTTCATAGCGAGGGGATTTGAGTACAGGGGCAGGGAGGTGTTACTACAGTTGTACAGGGCCTTGGTGAGGCCACACCTGGAGTATTGTGTACAGTTTTGGTCTCCTAACTTGAGGAAGGACATTCTTGCTATTGAGGGAGTGCAGCGAAGGTTCACCAGACTGATTCCCGGGATGGCGGGACTGACATATCAAGAAAGACTGGATCAACTGGGCTTGTATTCACTGGAGTTCAGAAGAATGAGAGGGGATCTCATAGAAACGTTTCAAATTCTGGCGGGTTTAGACAGATTAGATGCAGGAAGAATGTTCCCAATGTTGGGGAAGTCCAGAACCAGGGGTCACAGTCTAAGGATAAGGGGTAAGCCATTTAGGACCGAGATGAGGAGAAACTTCTTCACCCAGAGAGTGGTGAACCTGTGGAATTCTCTACCACAGAAAGTTGTTGAGGCCAATTCACTAAATATATTCAAAAGGGAGTTAGATGAAGTCCTTACTACTCGGGGGATCAAGGGGTATGGCGAGAAAGCAGGAATGGGGTACTGAAGTTTCATGTTCAGCCATGAACTCATTGAATGGCGGTGCAGGCTCGAAGGGCCGAATGGCCTACTCCTGCACCTATTTTCTATGTTTCTATGTTTCTATAAATACTCAGGGAATCAAGGGATAGTGCGGGAAGCTGGAGTTAAGATAGAAGATCAGCCATGATCTTATTGAATGGCGGAGCAGGCTCGAGGGGCCGAATGTCCGACTCCTGCTCCTATTTCTCATGTTCCGAATATTGGCCAGGACACCGGGGTTAACACCCCTGCGCTGCTTCGAAATATTGCCAAGGGATCTTTGACGTCCAGCTGAGAGAGCAGACGTGGCCTCAGTTTAACGTCTTATTGAAAGACGGCACCTCTGACAGTGCAGCACTCCCTCAGTAATGCATGTTGGCTGAACAACGATTGAATTGGGAGTCCACCGACAAAAAGAGGAGTTACCTCTACATTTAATCATTGCCCACTCTGAATGTGCTCATTCATGATTTGTCACTAGCTGAGGGGCAAACATTTGAGCAGAAGGAATGTAATTATTTGTGTGAGAGCCGTGGGCTGATAATTAATTACACCTCATCGTTGTTGTGTGCCAATCGTCGTGAATACAAAAGGCAAGAAAAAATACTTGCATTTAAATAGCCTCTTTCATGTCTTCCCAAAACAAAGCCACAGAATTATTTTTGAAATGAAAGAAAGGGAAAGTTCTATATAGTGTCTTTCAGGACCACCGAACGTCACAAAGCCCTTTACAGCCAATGAAGTACTTTGGGAGTGCAGTCACTGTTGTAATGTAGGAAACGCAGCAGCCAATTTGCGCACAGCAAGCTCCCACACACAGCAATGTGATAATGACCAGATAATCTGTTTTTTTTAGTGATGTTGATTGAGGGATAAATATTGGCCAGGACACCGGGGATAACTTCCCTGCTCTTCTTCAAAATAGTGCCATGGGATCTTTTATATCCACCTGAGAGAGCAGACAGGGCCTCGGTTTAACGTCTCATCCGAAAAACGGCACCTCCGACAGTGCAGCACTCCCTCAGTATTGCACTGGAGTGTCAGCCTAGATTTTTTCCTGTTTTCAAGTCTCTGGAGTGGAACTTGAACCCATACCCTTCTGACCCAGAGGCAAGAGTGCTACCCACTGAGCCACGGCTGACACTTAAGTAACTACTGTTGCTATATATAGACAGAACTCAGGTCACAGTCTCAGGATAAGGGGTCGGTCATTTAGGACTGAGATGAGGAGAAACTTCTTCAGTCAGAGGGTGGTGAATCTTTGGAATTCTCTACCCCAGAGGGCTGTGGAGGCTCAGTCGTTGAGTATATTCAAGACAGAGATCGATAGATTTCTGGATATTAAGGGAACCAATGTTACTAAGGGGATAGTGTGGGAAGTGGAGTTGAGGTCGAAGATCAGCCATGATCTCATTGAATGGCGCCGCAGGCTCGAGGGGCCGAATGGCCGACTCCTATTTCTTATGTTCCTGTGGCCTGACACAGGGTGGTGTCAGGTGATGTTACAGAGGTGGAATTAGGCAGTTTTCCAGATGGAGTGGATATGTAGTCGGAAGTTTATCCTGAACTCTTTATTGGGTTTATTAGTGACTATCTTTTATTCATGACATCTCGTTCTGGTCTCCCCCACAACTGGAAACAGTTTCTCTATGTCTACCCGATCAAACCCCTTAATTAATCCTTGTAAATCTTTGTTGCACCTTCTCCAGTGCCTCTATATCCTTTTCGTTACATGGAGACCAGAACTGTGCACAGTACTCATAAGTGTGGAGCTTGGTCGCAGATCAGCCCTGATCTGCTTAAATGGCAGAACAGGCTCGAGGGGATGAATGGCCTACTCCTGTTCCTATGTGTGGTCTAACCAAGGCTCTGGACAAATTTAACATGTCTTCCCTGCTTTTCAATTTAATTCCTTTAGAAGTTAGTGCACTGGAATCTTTTATAGCCAGTTGGCCGATGGGGCATCTAAAAGGTGATATTTACCACACTGCAGCTCCCTCTCAATCCTGGACTGAAGTGTCAGGCGAGATTATCAGCTCAAGTCCTGGTGTGGGGTCTGTACCTAGAACTTTCATGACTCAGGTGAGAGTGCTATTCTGAGCCAGACTGACACTGATGCCTAATGATGTGAAATGTATTTGCTTCGTGGGGACTTTGCTTAAGAATTCATAGCAACACATTGCTATTAAGAACTAGTTGGTTTATTTGCAAAGATTTAACAATCACACTACACATTTCATAAGAACATAAGAAATAGGAGCAGGAGTCGGCCATTTGGCCCCTCGAGCCTGCTCCGCCATTCAATAAGGTCATGGCTGATCTGATCATGGACTCAGCTCCACTTCCCTTCCTGCTCCCCATAACCCTTCACTCCCTTATCGCTCAAAAATCTGTCTATCTCCACCTTAAATATATTCAATGACCCAGCCTCCACAGCTCTCTGGGGCAGAGAATTCCACAGATTTACAACCCTCTGAGAGAAGAAATTCCTCCTCATCTCAGATTTAAATGGGCAGCCCCTCATTCTGAGACTATGCCCCCAGTTCTAGTTTCCCCTATGAGTGGAAATATCCTCTCTGCAGCCACCTTGTCGACCCCCCCTCATTATCTTATATGTTTCGATCAGATCACCTCTCATTCTTCTGAACTCCAATGAGTACAGGCCCAACCTATTCAACCTATCTTCATAAGTCAATCCACTCATCATCCGGTTTATCCACCAGGCTCACAACCACCTGCCTCATCATGGAACCACCGAACCCAACTGGTTGGGGTTTTATTGAGTCTTGTGAACATCACGTTACTGGCTAAGCCACTCCCAATTCAATAGCTCTACAACTATTTTAATTATAACATTAAACCAAGTGCCCCATTTTGTAAAGGCAGCAAAACCCACAAATTATCAAATAGACATTAGAGGGAATTTTGCCAAATCAAATTCAAATTTGGTTGCCAGGGGTGATGATGCACTCCAGTCCCTCCGGCGCCTACCTCTTGCGGAAGGCCGCGAGCGTACCGGTGGACACCGCATGCTCCATCTCCAGGGACACCCTGGCTCGGATGTAACCGCGTTAAAGAGGCAGGCAGTCGGACTGAACGACGTCCGCTGCCTGGACCGGCTGATGGCCACCTTGGCCGTGCCCAGGAGCAGTCCTACGAGGAGGCCTTCCGACCTGCCCGCTCCCCTCTGCACAGGATACCCAAGGATCAGGAGCTTGGGACTGAAGAATTTGAGGAGCAGCCCCTTCAAGTATTGGAAGAGGGGCTGCACCAATAGCTCTACAAACCTGTGAGCATTCTCACAGGTACATACATTACATGGTGGTTGATAAATTTAAGATACACATAGTCACAAAAATTACATTTACTGCTCAGTTGTATGCAAGGAGTATGAATGATCAAAAGAAAACTCAACGATGAACATTGTTTATCTTCTGAACATTCCAAAAAGCTAACTTTTCAGTGGATCATTCCCATGTCTTATGAAGAGTTTGGAATTAGGATCCAAGAGAGTGAGGCTCTGAAGGACTTTACACACTAAAACCAATTTCTGGCTTGTAGCCCGGTAGGATTATCATTGCACTGTAGACGTATGCTTGTGATCCGGTTATTAATGAGATTCGTCGAAAGCCTCAATAAACACTAAACTGTAAAACACTCGATTAGAGGTGTTGTTGCACAAAACATGCAACAATTATCCATAATTCCACATCGTATGAGTCAATCAAATAAAATGATGCTGAAAAAAGTATTTGCCAACACATGAGATTAATCTATTAAACAGCTGTTTTTTTTATTATTTAAGTCTCTCAGCATTTACACAGCTTCCTACCAGCTCTTGCAGTTTAAGTTCTTGCTTAATTTTTAGAGTCACTTGTCCTGCTCTCTCCTGCATGAAAGTCTCTGGGGATGTTGCATCTTGGAGGTGTTTTAGAATCATAAGGGGTTGTGTCTAACTATAAGCAGAAATTGGCAGAAGGGTGGAGAACCAGAGGACACAGATTTAAGGTGATTGGCAAAAGGCGACATGAGGAAAAACGTTTTTACGCAGCGAGTGGTTAGGATCTGGAATGCGCTGCCTGAGAGGGTGGTGGAGGCAGACTCAATCCTGGTTTTCAAACGGGAATTGGCTAAGTCCCTGAAGGAAGAAAATTTGCAGGGCTACGGGGAAAGGGCCGGGGTGTGGGACTGGCTGAGAGTCGGCACGGGATCGACGGGCAGAATGGCCTCCTTCCGTGCTGTGACCGTTCTATGATTTTATGAAATGGAGAGAGCGGTTTCAGCAGTAAATTTTAAAGTCAGGAAGCTGTGCTTCCGTGAGATTGGCATAATACAACCTTCGGTATCTGCGCGCCTTGTGTAACTCTCACACTGAGTATTATTGGGAGTTGCTGTCTGCCTTCCGAGTGGAAGGGGCAGTTTGTCTATAAAGCCATCGGGGGTTTCACTGCATTTGCAAGGGTCGACAGGTTAGGTAAACAGATTAGCAATTGACAGTTCTTGGTTAAGGAGTTGACTTGCATGAACCAGCAGTTCGGGAGGCCCGACACACACTTCGGGGGCGAAATGGCGCTTTCTTTATAGACCCGTGAGCGCCTCCAGGGGGCCTCCCGGGAAATTGCCACGGAGGTTTGGGAGGCCATGGCTGGGGGCGCGGGGCGCGGGGCTGCCAGGACAGCGCCCCCCAAACCTCCGTGGCAATGGCGGCCCTCGTGTCGACTAAGCGTGGCTGTTTGTGGGAGCTTGCTTTGCGCAAATTGGCGTTTCCCACATTACAACAGTGGCTATACTCCAAAAGTACTTCATTGGCTGTAAAGCGGTTTGAGACGTCCAGTGGGTGTGAAAGGCGCTATATAAATGTAAGTCTTTTTTAAAATTCCAGCTGGGTTCTATACTTAAAAGGGACACTGATATCTGAGTCAAGAACCTTGCCTTTTCCCAGAAGAGCATCAAGTCCGTGCACCTTCTAATTGCCCTTGCTTTCAGTTGAACGGGCTGCACACAAGGCTTACAGCATTGAACCACGTACTTCTGAGAGCAGGTGTATTGGATTTGGGTGTCTGACACCGTGCTTCACCCAACAGGTGTCGGGAATGGGAATTTGGGCACAGAAGGCGCAGGATTTTCCATCCATTCTGCCTGAATTCTTACCAGCAACCTTTGGGAGCAACTTC